>NC_067235.1:32260000-32560000 GCF_019924925.1 Ctenopharyngodon idella
TAATGATGATAAGGACGGGCCGCAGAGGGACAGTGTGTAATCAGGCAGTCAAAAGCGCAGTTTGGCCAGGCGTGCAGCTTTCAAAGACTTCTTCTAATTGGTCATGCCAGGAGCGAGCTGATTCGCTAACACAGCTGCTTCTGTTATGACAACATCTCCAATATGATTAGTTAGTCCTGACGGCGCAATCGAACCTGCTAAGCTCGTCGCAGCAGATGCGACACAACGACGGCTCCCGGCTCGCTCGACTGCGGCAGGAGAGCAGATCAATGAGAGCAGAGGTAGATTATGTGTGATAGACAATCAAGCACACCAGCGCTGACTGGAAATGGCAACAGACAGGCGTGTCTCTGTGCTCAGAAGGTCTTCACCTGGAAATATATGCAGGATAATGAGCAACATGTTTTATAATGCTGGATGACACTGAAAGTGCTCATAGTGACATGTAACATGTGAAAACAAAATCAAAATCAACCCCATTTACTGAAAGCACACTCAACAATTCATCAGTGCATGTTATACAAAAAAGGTCTAAATTAAAGATCTGAATTGCACATAAAATTTCCATCCATTTGGATGGTTTTAACATAAACATTTAACATAAAGGAATAACTTAATGTGAAGCAATAAAACAGGTCAGATTTCTGCACTCAAAAAAAAAAAAAAAAAAAAAAAAGGCATATGCAGTAGTTTATTAACTATTCACATCTTTTTTATTTAAAGGGGTCATGAATTGAGAAATCAACTTTTCCTTGAGCTTTCATCATACTATAAGAATATCCTGTAAGTTTCAGAACTGAAACTTCCTTGTTAGTCCAATAATTTTCGAGATGCAAATTAGCTTATGCTATACTCTCAATGTACAATACATATATTCCAGTGTTGACTGGAATCATGTTTCTTTGTACTGTCCCTATTTAAATAAACTTATAAATAAATAAATAAAAGCTTTTATTGACACCAGGCCCAGCGAACGACTCGACCCAGAATGTGCCTATCTATGAGGTGAAACTCCGCCTCCACAGAAGAAATCAACGCCTACTTCATCATTGCAACGTTAGCCCCACCCACTGGCGTGTTAGTGAGATGGTGAAGAGAGAAGAACAATACAGGACTAAAAATAACATTACCTAATCCTAGTGGATCCTAATGCAGGAATATTTTCAACAATGTGAATGTCTCAGTTGAGCTTTATTTATTTGTATTCGGTACATTTCACTGTGGATTCTTTGGTAAATCAATCGCATTTCGGTGCAGGCTTTGTGAACAGACTTTTACAATATAGACTCGACAGTAATGCAACAACATGTAAGTAACTGTGTTAATTCTAATGCCTGATCTGATATTAATGATTCATGTACAGTCAGATGTTCTTTGTCTGTGTGTCCGTAAATCAAACCAGTGACTAAATGCTCAACTTCACGCTGTTTCTCTAATCTGTTAATAATCTGTTAAACGGTGATTAAATTATATATAGAAAGCGTTCAGAGAACGCTCCCTTTACAATCGCTGGAGCTGTCAATCAAACAGCTCAAGTTTATCAGTGACTGAGTTCTGGACTCGTGCCAAAACTCCAGTTTTATTCAATAAATCTCTTAGGTACATTGAGTTTGCACTGTTAGTTTTGATGAAAGCATTCGTTAGTGTGCAGAAATTGACAAGATCAGTGCTTTCATGAGCTCAACAACATGTCTGTGATCGGCTACAATGTTCATCACTGCAACCTTTAATGCCACGATCTAAATATAATGCCATAGATCTAAATGTAATGCTATAATCAACACTTTTCACAATTTGTTAACCTTGAGATCTCTAATAGTAAAAACGTGCTAAAAGTTTGAGAGAGTAATACTTAGCTATTTCATATGCAAAGATGTCAGCCAATCACAGCAGTGGGCGTTTACACTGAAGTCTCACAGCAGACACGCCCCTTAAAACAGAGCGTTCAAATCAGAGGACTAAAATCAGGGTGGGAAAAATGCCTTTTATTTCTAAATTATGACAATTTTTGATGTAAAATTCATACTAACATTATAAGTGCACCCCAGGAAACATTATACAACAATACAGTTCATGACCCCTTTAAAATAGTCATTTTCAAAATGCATTTATTCTAATTGCTTAGAATCAGCATAAATCTGCTCATAGTGAAAACAATTAAATGTATTCATTTGAAAAGTGTGAATATGGTTAAATAACTGTGGAACGAGCAATAGTCAATTAGTTGAAATTTATGAGATTTAAACAAATGGGATTTATTGATGGTAAATATATAAACCTGGTTTTTGTGTTTTTAAAACACATTCTGTTTATTAGTACTATTACAAAAATCTTACCTGTTTCATTCATGTATGACTGACAAAATGGCTGATGAATTATGAATATTCTGTACGTAGCTGTTTTTGAACACGTGCACAACCTAGGCTGCAGAGATGATGTTCTGGGTCACATGATCTCATCATCGATCTTCAATCTGACTGTTTACAGATGATATACAGCCCATGATATGATCATCTGAAGGAATCTGCCGACTCTGCAGATACTGTCGCAGAAGTGTGCTGGAAAAAGTGCTGCTCTCCTTTCATGATGGGTTGGCCAACAGGACCAATCACACAGGTCACATTTTATTCCAAAAATCAAAGGAATAAGTGACTTAATTAGAATTTGGGGATCAAATGAGCTTAACTGTCCTAGAAATTATGCTCGCTCTCTCTCTCTCTCTCTCTCTCTCTCTCTCTCTCTATTTATAGCGCTTTTCATAATACACATTGTTTCGAAGCAGCTTTACAGAAAATAATAAAGTTTATAATATCTTCATGCCTTATAGTCACATTTAGCAGATTAGAGCTGGTTTATATCTTTTGCAACGATATAAACAATCAAGCAGTTGATATTTTCTCTATAGTATCGCTTTATGCAAGTATATAGTATCTATATGGATACATTTGGACATACTTTTAACTAACTTTGTATAAAGAGGTGGCAGATAAAAGTTACATTTTGCGATGAAATGGACCAGCAGTATTGCCATGATTACTCATGCAGGGATCAAATCATTCACTGTTTGACTGTCCTCATTGTCCCTTTTCAGCTAACATGGCCAGGTAATAGAAATTAATCAAATAAATGCATTAAGGTCTGAAAGATTGAAAAGCGCTAATCTGCAGAATATGAAATGCAGAAGCATATTAAAATGGAAATTTGCACAATGGACCTCTTGATTGGTGGACACTCTGGTTAATTAGCACTTGATGTAAAACCACCTTGAAGATTCACCTTTAATTTCACACCATGCTATGCCAGCTCAATAAAACTGTGAAAATGGCCCCAGGAACATATTTACGGTCTGAAACATGATTACATCCCATTTACCACTCCATAATTTCAAGCCGTCTAACTAAAGCCTTTATTTTTCATTCACCATTTAATTAGCAGTCCACAGTTTCTTCTTTTTTTCTTCTCTGTTTTTCTACCTCATTTCAAGAAGGCAGTTACAGTTTCCTCATTATTACATCTGCGGCTCCACTGAAATTTTGTCCAGGTGCTACTGCGAATGTAAAACTTCACAAACCCTCCAGGCAAGAAAACAAGTTCATTTCATGCCTCTTATTTACCTTCTCTCGGCACTGAGGGACGGATCGCACAGGCTCAGACTCAACCAGTTCAAACCCATCAACTGCAAACAATCACCAACCGCACCTGGCAGCCAATCAGATGTTTTCATGCTCTAAATCAACTTAGGGACTCATTTTCAGAGAGCAGAGCAAAGCTGATTGGCTGAGAGCAAAATGACTTGGCGCAGTCAACAGTCTACTGGAAATTCAGGAGTCATTGTGCTCTGGACATGACAAACGATTGAGCATTGAAAAACAATCACAGAACATTTATGGGAAATTAATTACAAACATTGTTCATCTTGGTAAGTGGATTGTTTAGTTGTGATGTGATAAATTTAAACCATTGAATTACAAGAAGAGGGTGATTTGTACAACAAAGCATATTTTCATGTCTGCATGCGTCTTAAAGGGCCACTGAAGTGCCTTGAAACCCACAGCATTATTCAATGTGTTTACGTAATTTCCACTAAAACAGGAAGACAAAAATAAAATAGCCAATAGCATTTCGTTTATATCACAGCTTGGCCAGAGTTGAACTCGGTAAAACCGCAGTTTCCTTCTAATCTCTAACCGTTTCTCCTCCTAATCTCCTCCGTATCACTTTAAAATATCATTCTGTGCAGAATTCAAATGGGTCCGATACGTTTTGTGGTCTGCACCGACTCGTGCATATGATCCGCTCTGTGAGCAGACTGTGAGCGTTGAGGCGATTCGCGTGACACCAGACTTCATTAGCCCCAATGGAAAGGATATTTAAACTGTCTTAATCATTCCCTATCCCCTATATTGTGCACTATGTGCCATTTGCCATGTACAAAATAGTAAATGTGTGAACAAGTGACCGATTTCAGCCACAGCTTCAGCGTCTATTTATAATGTAGGGGGCGGGACGCTTTAGATTATGGAGAGCATTTGATTGGACAGAAGAGAAGCTGAAGTTTGCGGTGATGTCATGAAAATCTGTGATCCATTTTAGCAGAAGTGAGAGACTAAGTTTTGAATGCTTATATCTTCTTCTTTTTTTAATTTTTTTTTTATTAGGAGTGCAAAACATACAACATACGGTGAACACAAAACACAAAAACAACAATAAAACAGCAATGATAGTAACAGCAATGAAAAATAAGCAGAAATGACAGACGGGTAATAGTAGAAGTATTTAAGTAGTAATAGCATGTATAATAATAATGATAATATTTTGTGATGACGGCAACAGTAATATCAATAATAATAACAGTAATAATAATAACAATAGTAATACTAAAGATGGTGATGATGATAATAATGTGTTGACGGCAATAGTAATATCAATAATAATAATAATAATAATAATAATAATAATAATAACAACAACATTAATAACAATAATAATAATAATAATAATGACAATAGTGATACTAATACTAAAGATGGTGATGATAATATTTTGTGATGACGGCAACAGTAATATCAGTAATAATAATAATAACAGTAATAACAGTAGTAATAATAACAATAGTAATACTAAAGATGGTGATGATAATATTTTGTGTTGACGGCAATAATAATATCAATAATAATAATAATAATAATAATAATAATAATAATAATAATAACATTTATATAAATAATAATAATAATAACAACACTAGTAATACTAATAAAAATAATAACAGTAATAACAGTAATAATAATAATAATAATAACAATAGTAATACTAAAGATGGTGATAATGATAATATTTTGTGTTGACGGCAATAGTAATATCAATAATAATAACAGTAATAATAACATTTATATCAATAATAATAATAATAATAATAACAACAACAATAGTAATAATATTATTAGTATTACAATAGTAATACTAATAATACTAATAATAACAGTAATAACAGTAATAATAATAACAATAGTAATACTAAAGATGGTGATGATGATAATATTTTGTGTTGACAGCAATAGTAATATCAATAATAATAACAGTAATAATAATAATAATAATAATAATAATGATAAAATAACAATAGTAATAATAATAACAATGTAATAATGAAATAATGACACATACCCAACACATACCACACCTATCCTAGCTTCTGTGTCAGTGTGCATGTCTATTTATTTATTTATTTATTTATTTATTTATTTATGAATGCTTATATCTTCTAAATGCAAATTTTGTCATTGGAATTTTGTTTTGGAGCACACTAGCTTATAGATAATAGTAAGGCTTACATATTCATACTAAAAACCAAAAAACATCAATTTTAATTTTATGGGGACTTTAAAAGGATGGTTCTATGATTATTCACTGTCATTTTATTCCAAACTTGTTTGACTTTCTTTCTTTCTTTTTTACAATTCTTTATAATACAAAATATTTAATATATAATAAGTAAATGTGAGTAAATATATATATTTTTCTTCTTCTTTTTTCAATTTTAAATACAACTAAAATTACAAAAGAAGCAAATTCATTTAAATTGTTCATGCGTAACCAGAACAGCATAAATATACACAGAGGAAAAGTGATTGAACTAAAAACGGCTTCCATGGTCATCAAGAGGCTTAAGGGCTTCTGGGTAAAACTGGTCAACAGCGATTAGTGAGCGCTGTAGATAAGGCCGTCATGACTACCGGACGTCATGATGAAGACATGATCTCATCGTCAGCGGACTGAAATATCCCACAGTCCCTCATTTTCCTGTCGACTTCTGACTTATTTCCATCTAAGTCGTTACTGTAACAAATTCTCCAATCTCCTTTAATCCTCCTGCTTCGTCATACAGTTGTGGCCAGTTTTTCATTATCTTGCTTGTAATTCCAAAGGGATTCCCTGACGATTTTCCCTTAATCTTGCTGTTTTTCTCTACATACTAAAAGTAAATACAGCGTTTTCTTTGAATCAATGCTAGTAGTCGGATACAAGTGTAAAAGCCTTGTGATGGACATTTATTTTGAAAGAAAATCTCAGGAAAAACATCTGAAAAACGTCAGTATCAATTTGCACTCCATTTGATCTCATTGCTCTACGACGAACAAAGTCTGCAATAAAATGTTAGAGATCGCAATATGAACTCATTCAGCATTAACAATACAATAAAGTCCCATTAGTTTGTGTTAATTAATGCATTAACTAAAAATTAGCAATACATTACATTTTTATAATGTTTATTGATCTTTGTAAACATTAGTTAATAAAAATACAACTGTTCATATAGTTCATGTACATAATATTAACAGATGCAACATTTGGTATTAATGTATTCATAAATCAACTGAGATGAATATATGCTTTAGAAAGTAAACACACTCATTCTCTCCATCATATATTCACATGAATGTGTCCGTTTGGACCTCGGCTGCCTCGGGCTCCAGCGCTCACTTAAACAGCTGGAAACCTCCCTGCACAGTCACATCTGCCTCCTGACACTCACTTTACATGCAATCAGGGGCCGGTACCGCAGGGGCCCCGCTCAGCACACTCAATCACAGCCGCTGCCGGGATCCACCCGTCTACTCCAATCTGGATCAGTGCACGACCCACACTACCTGCTAACCTGTGTCAATCAACTAGAGGGAAGAAACAGTCAAACTCAATTGAGTTTTATCAACTACTTCTGCAAAACCAGACCATGTTTGTGTGGGTTTCTTCATCTTTTTACAATCTATCTATAAAGAAAACTAAGGAACTGCGCCAACAACAACAGTACCTTGAAATTCACTATTTTCGCAAACTCGATTCTAGCTAAAATGCGCACCTTCGTCGTAAGTCACTTTGGATAAAAGTATTTGCCAAATGCATAAAAGTAAATGTACTTTAAATGTAAAGGATGTGAGAGGCAATAAAAACTCTTGGTAAACGCATAAACAGCCAAAATATAAAACACTGAAAAGATGGTGAACTTGCGCAAAAAACTGCCAATGCTCTCTCTCTCTCTCTCTCTCTCTCTCTCACACACACACACACACGAAATGTTACACTCTGATCCATATTTATTAAATATGATAATATAAAAAGCAACAGATTTCTATAGGTGGCATTTCAAACAGCTGTCTGTCAGTCCATCCTTCCATCCATCCATCCATCCATCTTATTGTTTTATCTATTTGTCTGTCTATAGCCTTTAAATCTTTAAACTTCAAGGATTTTTAAACTTTCATCAAGCCAACATTTAAAAGTTTGCTTTTTTTAAATGAAAGGGTTAGTTCACCCAAAAATGAAAATTCTGTCATTAATTACTCACCCTCGTGCCGTTTTATACCCGTAAGACCTTCGTTGATCTTCGTAACACAAATTAAGACATTTTTGTTTAAATCCGATGGCTCCGTGAGGCCTACATAGGGAGCAATGACATTTCCTCTCTCAAGATCCATAAAGCTACTAAAAACATATTTAAATCAGTTCATGTGAGTACAGTGGTTCAATATTAATATTATAAAGCGACGAGAATATTTTTGGTGCGCCAAAAAAACAAAATAACGACTTATTTAGTGATGGCCGATTTCAAAACACTGCTTCATGAAGCTTCGGAGCGTAATGAATCAGCATGTCGAATCCTGATTCGGATCGCGTGTCAAACCGCCAAACTGCTGAAATCACGTGACTTTGGTGCTCCGAACTGTGGATTCGACACACTGATTCATTATGCTCCGAAGCTTCCTGCAGCAGTGTTTCGGCCATCACTAAATAATTTGTTATTTTGTTTTTTTTGGCGCACCAAAAATATTCTCGTCGCTTTATAATATTAATATTGAACCACTGTACTCACATGAACTGATTTAAATATGTTTTTAGTACATTAATGGATCTTGAGAGAGGAAATGTCATTGCTGGCTATGTAGGCCTCACTGAGCCATCGGATTTCAACAAAAATATCTCAATTTGCGTTCCGAAGATTAACGAAGGTCTTACGGGTCTGGAACGGCATGAGCGTGAGTAATAAATGACAGAATTTTCATTTTTGAGTGAACTAACCCTTTAAATATTACAGTTTCTTTAAAATTCAATTAATTTTAATGAATCATTTAAATTTATATACATTCGAATTCAAATTGTAATTCTGCATCCTTTTTGCTTCCTCGATTCTCATTCAGTACAGAAAGTAAACTCTGACTCTGTGCTGACCAGCAGAGATTGCTCCTCCCACACCATTTAGACCTTTTCCGGCTCGTTTCGCCACCCTCAGCAGAACACAAAGTATCATGGGACATGATGGGAAAGCAGCTTACACAGAGTGTGATATAACACGCCTTTAATAAAGCACAATTCTTTGCTGATAAAGGCATGGACTACAGACAGGTTTTTCAGGGTCGAGGGAGTCTGAGATACAGAAGCAACAATGTGTTGATGTATCAATGCCTCCAAATCAGCCCTCGCCAAATGAACCACCTCCCAATGTGCATTTGTCACTGGAAAACATTTCGTTTAAGCTTCATTGACTTTCTTTAACCAGACCCTTTGAGCCTTGATGGTTTAAAACTAAAATTAGTTACCTGACAGTGAAGGAAACTCATTAAAAATGTTTTATAGATCTATTGACATCGTCTTCCTGAAAAGTCCAATACCTCTTGTCAAGAATGCACGGGTCAAACCAATCGATAACTTAAACTCCACTCGATGACCATTGCCCTTTTGATGCTGGTCTTTGACCCCGTCCTGAATTACGCAATGCCGTACAGGTGCAAAACCCTACTGAATCATAAAACTGACATAAAAAAAATCATTAAAATAAATGAGTCACCTTACAGACTTCACAGATACACAAGAGCAAAGGTCACCACAAGTTCACATGAGAGGCTTTCGCAATGGGTAGATATAGGAAGTAAGTTATAGGAACTAGCCACCAGGGCAGTTCCCAGAGAGCTAAACTTTACCCTAGGGGCATTTTCCTGGTTGCATTCAAACAGCCAGTAGGAGCCCTGAAGTGACGTAAGCCGGCCAACAGCGGTCAACAACTGGAGGATGGAGGACCTTAAAGGGGACCTATAATGCCCCTTTTCACAAGATGTAATATAAGTCTCTGGTGTCCCCAGAATGTGTCTGTGAAGTTTCAGCTCAAAATACCCCACAGATCATTTATTATAGCTTGTCAAATTTGCCTCTATTTGGGTGTGAGCAAAAAGACGCCATTTTTGTGTGTGTCCCTTTAAATGCAAATGAGCTGCTGCTCCCGGCCCCCTTTCCAGAAAAGGGTGGAGCTTTAACAGCTCATGCTTCGGTTGCTCAACAACAACAAAGCTGGAGAATCTCACGCAGCCAAAATGAGGATTGTCAGTAACGGTGTTCAGCCTTACATTGTTCAAACCGGAGTCGGACACTGATGGAGAGACTCAGGAAGAAGTTACAACTTTTAGAATGAAACTGGACGTTTCTGAATGGTTAGTGGATAAATTTGTGTAGTTGCTGTGGAGTTGATTCAACTCATCGACTAGCATGTGTTGTCATGTTAATCTTTTGTGCAAAACCCATATGGACGCCCACTATACATAGAGTACCTGTTTGCCAAACACAGCCATACACACCAGGCTAACGTTTATGATCGCTATCAAATGCTGTCAATAGTCTAATATTTTTTCCAAAATATCGCTCGGACAGAAATCCTCCTTTTTTTAGCAATCGAGCTTGCCAGGGTCAACTTGCAGGCTATCCAAGCTTATGAGACTCTAAATAGTGTTCTGTGCTCGTCTGTGCAGCCAACAACAGAACAGTTAGCATGATTTGATCAAACTTTTGCCATGGTGTTAGAACTGGTACACCGTTGTCGCTTGTGAAAACAAAATGGTGGCGCCGTAGGTGGAAACGTGCAGATAAAGGGGCAGTAATATTATAATAAGATCCCGTTCCTACGTCAAACAAACAAAAAATATATAAAAATAAAAGCTAATTCAAAATATTAGTAAATAATGTAATGTATTTAATAGTATACAAGTAAAATAACCCTGTATTCAGCAAGAAATTGTGTCAAATGCAGTGACCTGTTACTTCCTAACTGAGTCTCCAGGGAAAAGACGAGAGCAGAACCGGTGGAGCGTTCTGGAGAAGAGGCGCGATTTAAAGGACACGATATGATAAGAATAGAGAGCACATGCTTGGAAAGAGCACTGACGGGAGCACAGTCAATCCCATTAGCGCCTACAGAACATCTAGAGTTACAGGAAACAGGCGTGAGATTGGAGGATCTCGACATCACCGGCTGTTCCTGTGACTGGAAAAGAGGTGTTCTTGTCAAAGCAGCATGTTTCATAATAGGCTGGATGCATTTAATGCCTGCTGCATGTTTTTAATGTACAGCTTACTGTATGTTATTGACCTAGATATCAGCAGTGAACATAATAAGGGGCTGCATTGCTCTTTAATCTGTTATTGTGGGTTATCCGTGACAGAATGCTACTAGTAAACAATGCATTAAGACTGCTAACCTCACTTACTCATTTTTTTCTACATGCGGCGGGTTGGGAAAAGTAGAGCAGACAGACAATGCAATGAACACAATGAACACAATGAACACAATGCAATGAATGAACAAGCGAAAGTGCAAAACAGAACTCAAAGCGTGAGTCTAAATAAACAAGACACTTCTTTTAAGAACACTTAAAACTAGTCTCACATAGACTTTTTATCAGCATAAAATCTGCTCAGCAACTTTGTCAACATGTTGCATTTGCAACTCAATTCACTTTAGAATAATACTAGGAAAATGCATTAAAAGGATTAGTTCACTTCAGAATTTCCTGATAAATTACTCACCCCCATGTCATCCAAAATGTTTATGTCTTTCTTTCTTCAGTCGAAAAGAAATTAAGGTTTTTGAGGAAAACATTCCAGGATTTCTCTCCATATAGTGGACTTCAACAGTTACCAACGGGTTGAAGGTTCAAATGTCAGTTTCAGTGCAGCTTCAAAGAGCTCTACACGATCTCAGACGAGGAATAAGGGACTAGTGATACGATTGGCCATTTTCTAAAAAAAACAAAAAAAAAACAAATTATATACTTATTAACCACAAATGCTCATCTTGCACTGCTCTGTGATGCGCCACGCATTACGTAATCACGTTGGAAAGGTCACACGTGACGTAGGCGGAAGTACCGCGGTAGGGCAAAAAACTCCATCTCATTTTCTCTGCCAACTTCAAAATCGTCCGACATCGTTGTTTTACTTTTTTTTATTTTTTTTAAAAAGGCCGTTTGATTTAGTCTTTGCACGTTCGCTTTGTAAACACTTGCTCGGTACTTTTGCATACGTCATGCATGAGCTTTCCAACGTGATTACGTAATCCGTGGCGCCTCGCAGAGCAGTGCAAGATGAGCATTTGTAGATAAAAAGTATATCATTTTTATTTTTTTTAGAAAATGACAGATTGTTTTGCTAGATAAGAACTTTATTCCTCGTCTAGGATCATGTAGAGCCCTTTGAAGCTGCACTGAAACTGACATTTGGACCTTCAACCTGTTGGTCCCAGTTGAAGTCCAGTATATGGAGAAAAATCCTGGAATGTTTTCCTCAAAAACCTTAATTTCCTTTCGACTGAAGAAAGAAAGACAAACATCTTGGATGACATGGGGGTTTTGAAGTCATGTTGACTAAGGCAAGTCAATCCACTCGGCAGCCATCTATTTTCTATGTAAGCAATAGTCGTACAAGTACAGCGCCATCTACTGCAGAAGCTCAATTAAATTCAATTAAATTTACAAGTCTCTGGTCAGGTCCACTTTGCATTTTGATCGAGAACTGCACACTTACACAGAAAAAGATCATTTGACTGACATGTAAAACAATCAACCAAAGGTTTTTTGTTTGTTTGTTTTTTTTAAACATGATGTTTAACGAGCAACTCTCAAATATCTTTGAATGATCATGTCACGTTTGTGAATTAATGCCATTTTTTACTCAATGCAAACACATTTAAGAATGGCAGCAGAAGATTATCACTGAATAACTTAAAATTGCATATGCACAACTTATACTTCTAGGGTGTTTTTTGGCCTTTTTTGGAGCTTGACACCATAAATCACTATCCAATTTCCATTGAAAACAGAAGTTGTCTCCAAACCCTCTGTGTTTCATTGAAGAAAGAAAATAATGCAGGGTCAGAACATCATCAGGAGGAGTAAATAAAGACTAACTATACAGTACATGTAGTGCCTTTTATAAGTATAGGTAGTTGCTTTTCTAGCTGATTACACCAAGAATGGGTTGAAATGTCTCCTCTGGCTCTGTGTTTGACTGAGAGCCAGGTCTGTTTAGCTTTCCGGAATGTATTCCCACTGCTCGTCTAATCCAGTTGCCAAAAGAGGCTGAGATGTTGGAGGTTATTTGAAGGTCAGCTTTGATTGTTAGTTTGTCTCAGTTTAGGTGAAATGCGAGGGAAGGAAAGCAAACGTTTCCATGGACACATGATAGATCGAGTTGGACTTCATTAAAAAAATCCCACAATGCTCCTCTGCATCGGCGCCTCCAAACCAGACACAGGGGGTGTAGGGGCGGATTTGGAGGCAGTCCAGGGTCAGAGTCTTGCACAATCCAACTGGCATGTTGCGCATTTGTTCTTTCCGGCTGGAAACGTTGGGCGGTACAGCGATTTGCTCCATTTATAAGCCTGAACAGACGCAACATTCCCATTCCAAACTATTGTTTCTCATTGGGCTGGAGCTGAAGAACCATGTGAGTGATAAACAACTTTTACAAAAGCAAAGACTTAGGATCGTTTCCTAGGCGAGGAGCTGTACCGCCTCAAGCTATTTTCTCTTATTTCCCCCTTCGTTTTCTAACAAGAGTGCTTTAAATGCATCTGAATCAGCAGTATGTAAATCAAAACTCACACCCAGAGAACCGTCTGAACAAACTGAATTACATTAGCACATTTAGTGTGCCTTCACAGCGTCTGGAGCGCATGGGTTTTGACAGCGAGCTATTGACGCTGTCATTGATTAGGTGTTACAAACAAGTTAGTTAGGAATCCATGGATTTAACTGAGAGCGCATCTCCGGGTTTATCCTGTGACTACCTACCAATAGATTATAAGTCCAATGTAATCGATAACCTTGATCACAGCAGCGGAGACATACATTAAGCTGTTCTTCTGACATAATGATTTTTCAGTGCTGTTTGTTAAGGCGGCATTAATGTTACTATTGCTCTAACTCAGGTTCAGTCATGTGATCAAATACTAAAGTGTATCACAGAGACTTGCATGCAAGAAAATAAGAAACCATCTAGCATACATACTAAAACCACTTAGAATATCTTTGCAATCACCTCAGTATTTCAATTACTGTTTACTTACTATTTCAATGTGAGAAAACGTTTGAGTGCATAACAATTTTAGACCTTTTTGCAAAACCGCTTGACGTTCAATAGAATATATAAAGAAGAATCAAATTAAAAGAGAATCATTCACGAATCTGACACTGATTTAGAGGCTGTTTACACAACACCACTTTCAACTAATAACGGAAAATAATTTATGCGTTCTGGCCCTTTTTTTTCTTTTTTTTTTTACACAATAACGGCATTTTGGCAGCCAAAAAAAATGCAAACTTTTAAAAACGACTTTCAAATTTTGCCGCTTTATAGTCCAGGGTTACTTGTAGTAATAAACCAACTTCATTGTCTGTCAAGACAATATTGCTCAATGCTTTCGCCATCTCGACTGTTTGTATTCACCGCTCTGTAGAGGAAAGCGTATGTCCACAGGCGCGTATTGTTTCTTTACAAAGTGACATCGCCATCTACTGGCCTGGCTGCATAATACAGCGTTTTTAGACGTTTTCGCCAATCCGCGTGCACAGGGATCGTTTCGACAACGTTGTCGTCTTTACACAAAACTTTTCAAACACGCAAAGGAAAAATGTTTCAGTTTTTAGTACATCATTGTCATGTAAACGTAACCCTAACAGGCCTGTGTATTTAACCTCTAGAGACATCTTCATGTTACTGCAGTGGCAGGTTTAAATGTTTAAGCACATGCCACAACAAAAACTAAAAACTAAACTATTTTTAGCTAGTTTCAAAATGATGAAAATGCATTTTTTCTAATAATGTTATTTTTTACTTTTTATTTTTTAAATGTAACGTTTTGATTTTTTAGAAACCAAACACACACACACAAATCATGGATTTTTTGGATTCGAAAGGTTAAATGGTCCTGAAAAAAAATAGTCACACTTTTACTGTTCGTGGTAAAAAAAAAAAAATTAAAAAAATAAGCGCTTTGGAAATAAATGGGAGACGAATTTCATCTAGTGGAAACTTTTGGTACTGCGCCAAATCAAAATCTTACTGAAAGCTAATTTTTGGAGATATCAATCTCAAATTTGGAACACAACTTGTTTAAATTTATAGCTTTGATTTTCTCATAGTTTTAGAGTAAAATATGTTTTAAATATATATTTAAAAGATGTTTTAGAAATATTTCATATAAAATTTTAAAATACTATTTTAATGAATTTTTTGTAATAAACAAACCTCTATAACTTTTTCTTTCACTTTTTTTTAACTTCAGCAATAATCTGACAAGTGTCTTCTTTAAAAAGAGATCAAACTGAAGTCTCCAAAGCATTCAAGATTTACGACAGTTTAAGAATTTCATTTTCAGGTCTATGCTCAAAAAGCGGTTAACAGGTAATAAATGGATCATAACTATTTCATAAATATAATTTAGTACCATAAAATACCCTAAAAATACAAAATGTTATATAAAAAACAAACAAAATTTCAGTCATATTTGACTGCCAAGCGAGCAGTACCAGAGGGTTAACAAAATAGTTTACGATATAAGATCCATATAGAAATGCCCTACTTAATTTATTCAATATACTTCATCTGTTTAATATAATCAGTCATGTTTTTGTCTTATTCTATTAGTTACTAAGGAGGCTCCATTTTTTGCAGCACCCTAATAAATAAATGTATAACATATTTTAATGTTTTCTTTGACATAAAGGCTTCATTCAAACTTTGCATTACTTGTGTACTTCAATTTGCATACTAAATAGTGATCATCTTGTCTTTCTTGCATCTATTTTACCATCTATAACTATCAGCAGTAAAGCATCAGAACCAAAGCCGCCTAAGACATTATTCTTTTGTTGCAAGCACTGCTCTTTCCTTCAGGAAATGCAAATGAACTTTAACAATGTAAAGCCTGTGCTGAAATCCCTTTTATTAAACAGCACGGAGACCTGGGTAATTTATTGTTCAAGGTCTTTATCTTCAAATGTCTCTCTAAGAGTCGTGCGTTTGATGTCCTCGAGCGCTGCTCTCTGTCCTGTGCCATCGGTTTCTCATCACTCTATTACAGCTGTGTTACTGTATCCAGTGACCCCGCTGACCTCTGGCTCTGTCTGTAATGAACAGTAATGGCCTGCAGCTCTGAGCACCAGCACACGCACAGATCCGCTCGCCAAGAGAGCTGCTAAATGAGAGTGAGAGAGGGTAATACGTAATAGATGAAAACTGGCTGATAGTGCAAATAATGGAGAGACGGGAGGCACGCATGCACTAACGGAAATGAAAATGCCGACAATATACAGGAAGAAAAACAACAGGGTGGCTGTGGGAAACAAAAAATAAATTGTGATACTAGTAACTTAAGTATATTTTTCAGTAGTGTCCAGCTTGATTTAAAGTTTTAATCTTCTCCCTAAAGTATTCTAGTTCTCTCTGTTGGAAAATAATCATGATAGTAAAATAGTGATCAAAATCAGTGTAGCCCCTCCTGTTCGCACCTGCCCGCTCCAAGCGGGACGTGAAACCCCTGCCCGTCCGCATGGGAGTCGGACGCTCTAACAAGGAGGTTAAAGGCTACATCAGTTGCTAGAGCATCTCTTGAGAGGTTTACACGCACAGCTCTTCCTAGCCTATGTCTGTTACACTAGGCTTTAGTGGACCAGAACAAGATGCAAATCGGACCTGCTATATGAGACTACTTGCACTACCTCTCAAGACATCTACAAATGGTTGTTCTGTCATGACAGCTCTCAGAGTGTTTGGCATGGAAACGGACATGACAATGTTGATATGTTTGGTCTTGACGGAATAGATCTGCTGCTGTCAGTTATTGCTGCTGCTGCAGATCAAGTACATGACTTGCTACTGCCAAAACATACACGACACGCTGCTGTGAGCAAGACATGCTGCTGCTGTACAATATAGCGTACATGAATTACCCATAGCAGATCTATACAGGAGGAGCTGGGGAAGGTGGAGGGTTTCTGAAAGTATGTTGCAATGCTATAACAAATGTTGACCAAGTATTTATAGGTTGAGCAGTGAGCTCATTGGCTACTGATACAGCAGGAACTAATCAGCTGTGCCCTATAGAGAATGATGTGATTGCACGCATATTGAGTTAAGGACTTATCAGTAGGGTTGGGAACCGGTAGTGTTTTTTGAAAAGAACCGGAACCGTGCAAGATTTCTAAGTTTCGGTTCCGAAAACGGTTCTGGTGTGATGGGTGGGCAAAGTGCGGGAGCGTATCCTTTAATAGAGACATCTCACATCATGAATATTATAGCAATGAATGCACTGAAAAGCCCTCGCGCTACTCATATACGTCAGATTTCAATGCAGAGAGAGAGAGGTGCCCCAAGCTGCACGATTAATCTTTAAAAGATCGCGTTCTCAATTTCATCACCCACATGATCTAATTCCTAAATGACAATGATTCGGCAGTGTATATTAAACCTTTGACTAAAAATAAAATCGTGACATTCAAATCTGCGTTCGCGCTGCCATGATCTAAAGAAAGGTGTCATGTAAACAGCTTTACAAACAATCTTTTCAAACGCACAGTATCATTATTTCTGTGTGACAAATAAATCACCTTCTGAAAGTAACTGGACTTCAAATAACGACTGTATTGTTACGCCACTAGGTGGCAACAAATTTACTGTTAAAAATGTGTCTATCACTCAATCATTCTTTCAGAAACAAGTCTTTATGAATCCAGCTTACAAAAATATTCTGTTTCACCTGTCTGGATCTTACATGTATGTTCAAGCATCTTATCTAATTTGTGGTAACACTTTACAATAAGTTTCATTTATGAACTAACCATGAGTAATACATTTGTTACTGTATTTGTTAATCTTTGTTAATGTTAGTTAATAAAAATACAGCCGTTCATAGTTTGTTCATGTTACTTCACAGTGCATTAACTGATCTTAACAAATACAACTCTTGATTTTAATAATGTATTAGTAAATGTTGAAATTAACATTAACAAAGATTAATAAATGCTGTAGAAATGCAGTTAACTTAAGAGTCAACAGTTAACTAATGACTCTTATTGTAAAGTGTTAGCGAATTTGTTGAGATTAACAGTCTGTTGAATTCATTTTACAAGAATAATAAACACAAAAAGGACTGTTTGAGTCAAGTATTGTGCATTTTTCCCTTACTACAATTTTTATTAGTTGTTTAATTATTTTAATGGAATCGGAACCGGAACATTTCTCACGATTCCCAACCCTACTTATCAGCCTGCGCCATCTACAGTTTCATGACAGAACTTTGTATTTGAGCTACTTTGAATAATGAGTTGCTACAGTTGTAAAAGTGCTTGGCTTGGCAACCACTGGCCTTAACACACACAAACGCACATGGGCCCGGAGATCCACACGGCAGAGAGAGACAGTCGATATCTCCCTACTGTGCTTCAGTTTTCACAGCATCGCCTCACCGAACGCCCGCTGTGCAAACAGCGTCACACAGCACAGAACCATCCAAATAACAGAGCGCAATCAAGACAATACACATGCAATTTAGAGTTTAGCTCTTAGTCTTTTCTAAATGACAGGCGTATTAGATTTGGACAGAATTAAAATCACAATGATAGTGATTTTCCATCAGGGAAAACTAGTCCTGTCCGTATAAGGCTTAAAGTGAATCTACAAAGTGAGTGAAATACTCATTAAGCAGTTTGATCATTCAATCAAGCAATCTACATCTCGCACGGGACGAAGGCTTTCTGATCATTAATCAAGTCAATGAATTAGCTTTCATCGTATCATACTGGAGCTTTTCATGGCCATTGTTGCTTTGTCACTGAGTGATGGCGAGCAGACGCTCATCGCCGCCTGGTACAAAACAGCCTGACAGTCACATTCATCCTCCAGCTTCATCATAGACCATGACAGGCCTTCACAGCGCTCAATGGGCTTTGATGCCTTCAACATGAAATATTTATTGGATCACATGTCAAAAAGGAAAGTTAACTCTCAGCATAAATTAAAAGCCGCTATTTAGATTTGTAATGACATTCTGACTAATTCCTTCATTTACATAAAACATAACCATAATTTATTTTTAATGACCATTTTTTTTTCATATTAAGATATTCTGAGTGTCTTTAGTCTGTCATATGGGGTTGCTAGTGTTTTGCAGGTTGCCAGGGTGTTGTTATGTGGTTGCCAGGCTGTTCTGGTGATTGCCAATACATTGCTATGCAGTTGCCAGGGTGTTGCTATGCAGTTGCTAAGATATTCTGATTTTTTTTAGTACGTCAAATGCAGTTGCTGGTGTTCTGCTGGTTACAAGGGTGTTGTTATGTGGTTGTTGGGCTGTTCTGGTGATTGCCAATATATTGTTATGCAGTTGCTAGGGTGTTGCTAAGATATTCTAAGTGTTTTTTAGTCTGTCATATGCATTTGTTAGTGTCATGCTGATTGCCAGGGTGTTGCTATGCAGTTGGTAATACATTCCGAGTGTTTTTAGTCTGTCAAATGGGGTTGCTAGTGTTCTGCAGGTTGTCAGGGTGTTGCTATGTGGTTGCCAGGCTGTTTTGGTGATTGCCAATACATTGCTATGCAGTTGCCAGGGTATTGCTATGCAGTTGCTAAGATATTCTGAGTGGTTTTTAGTTTGTCATATGCATTTTACTATTCTGCTGGTTGCCAGGGTGTTGCTATGCAGTTGCTAAGATATTCCCGAGTGTTTTTTTAGTCTGTCATATGTGTTTGTTAGTGTTCTGCTGGTTGCCAGTGTGTTGCTATGCAGTTGCTAAGACATTCTGAGTGTTTTTAGTCTGTCATATGGAGTTGCTAGTGTTCTGCAGGTTGCCAGGGTGTTGCTACATGGTTGCCAGGCTGTTCTGTTGAGTGCCAATACATTGCTATGCAGTTGCTAGGGTGTTGCTAAGATAGTCTGTCATCTGGTTTGTTAGTGTTCTGTTGGTTTCCAGGGTGTTGCTATGCAGTTACTAAGATATTCTTAGTGTTTTATAGGCGGTCATATGCGGTTACTGGTGTTCTGTTGGTTGCCAGGCTGTTGATATGCAGTTGATAAGACATTTTAAGTGTTTTTTAGTCTGTCATATGGGGTTGCTAGTGTTCTGCAGGTTGCCAGGTTGTTGCTATGTGGTTGCCAGGGTGTTCTGGTGATTGGTAATATATTGCTATACAGTTGCTAGGGCGTTGCTATGTGATTGGATTCACAGCCTTCACTGAAAAAAAATAATGTGCTCAATTAAATGAAATTCAAGAAAAACTTTTCACATAATAAAGTTATCTAAGTGAATCTCATTCAGTAAAGGAATCAATTGCGCATGATAAATATAACTTGTTTTCAAACCATTTTATTATCCATCACCTCTAACCTGAAATATGAGGAGTAATAATACAGCTGTTTGCATTATCCAACACCACTAATAATTTTTTTTTTCTTCTTCTCTTATGTAAATAACACATGTGAAAACCTGCAGGCAGAACAGAAGAAAGTCACCTTCTATATGAGAATTATTTGTGTGTGGATCCGTTCTGAATTATTCATTTCCTGTTTTCTACTGTATTTTCTAGTTTGCTTCACAATAATGAAAAAGAAATGTCCCTAACGTACGGCTTCAGAACAGGAACTGAATGTGGAGGCAGCCAAAAGAAAAAGGCATTAAAGGGAATATGAGATATGAGCGTGTGGAACATGCTGCAGATGTTTGTCCCTCCATCCCAGAGCTCACAGGTAACATTTCAGTGACTTTCAGTATATCAGCATGTTTTCGACAAGATGGCTAAATGCAGATGCAATCTTCCTGTGTGTATATTTACTCATGGGATTGAACCAAAGGACACAGCGTTCAATCTCATACTCGGCTTCACAGGGACACATAAAAATCAGGGATCTTGTAAGAGGCGGGAAACCTGTTCACGACAAAAATGCATACACCCACTGGCTTATCGGATTAGTTGTTTCACAAAGTAGAACGTCTTTTTCCCAAGCTTAAAAGAATTTCACAAAATGGCTAATTCACACCCTGCATCGGATCATCCGATTGGTAAGACAGATAGTTTCCCGAGGCTAATTGGGTTGCTGTGATGGAAAACAGCAATTAAGTGATAAAGTACTGGAGGTTTGACCCCTGAATCTGTGAGGCATGTCACTTTTCCGGCAGAAAACACCATAAAACAATTTGCCGAAACAGTCCATTTCTATGGTGTTTTTGCCACCACATTCCCTAAAATTCACTTTAGATGTCAGTCAGACAGTCTACTCCTGTCTGCCAGGGTGTTGCTATGCAGTTGCTAAGACATTCTGAGTGTTTTTAGTCTGTCATAGGGGGTTGCTAGTGTTCTGCAGGTTGCAGGGTGTTGCTATGTGGTTGCCAGGCTGTTCTAGTGATTACCAATACATTGCTATGCAGTTGCTAGGGTGTTGCTAAGATATTCTGAGTGGTTTTGGTCTGTCTATGCATTTGTTAGTGTTCTGCTGGTTGCCAGGGTGTTGATATGCAGTTGCTAAGAGATTCTGAGTGTTTTTTAGTCTGCCATTTGGGGTTGCTAGTGTTCTGCTGGTTACCAGGGTATTGCTATGCAGTTGCCAGACTGTTCTAGTGATTACCAATACATTGCTATGCAGTTGCTAGGGTGTTGCTAAGATATTCTGAGTGGTTTTGGTCTGTCTATGCATCTGTTAGTGTTCTGCTTGTTGCCAGGGTGTTGCTATGCAGTTGCCAAGACATTCTGAGTGGTTTTTAGTCTGCCATTTGGGGTTGCTAGTGCCCTGCTGGTTACCAGGGGGTTGCTATGCTGTTGCCAGACTGTTCTGGTGATTGCCAATACATTGCTATGAAGTTGCTAGGGTGTTGCTAAGATATTCTGAATGGTCTGTCGATGTGTTTGTTAGTGTTCTGCTGGTTGCCAGGGTGTTGCTATACAGTTGCTAAGACATTCTAAATGTTTTTTTTAGTTTGCCATTTGGGGTTGCTAGTGCCCTGCTGGTTACCAGGGGGATGCTATGCAGTTGCCAGGCTGTTCTGGTGATTGTCAATACATTACTATGCAGTTGCTAGGGTGTTGCTAAGATATTCTGAGTGGTTTTAGTCTGTCTATGCGTTTGTTAGTGTTCAAGATCATCCTGACAGTCATTACTGTCTACGTGAGACTACAGAGCACATAAGAAAAACATTCGCTCAAT
The DNA here is from genome assembly GCF_019924925.1 of Ctenopharyngodon idella. Lineage (NCBI taxonomy): Eukaryota > Metazoa > Chordata > Actinopteri > Cypriniformes > Xenocyprididae > Ctenopharyngodon > Ctenopharyngodon idella. Next base: position 32,282,013 of record NC_067235.1, read on the forward strand.
TTGATTTCAGATGAGCGAACAGTACTGACCTCATTCCCACACTGACCTTTTGTATGGTCTATAAACAGTAAAAATCCATGTTCCTTACTTCTTTAGTAATGCAACATTCGAAATGTCAAGTGTGCTGATATTTCAACAGTACAGGTGGCATTATTACTGTACAGTCCTACATGACGAGGTCTACAGCTGCATGTCTATGACTAGACAGACATCCAGTATTACTGATTCTGCAATGAAAGCAGATTGATTTCTTATGAAGAGAGTTATAGAGTGAACAATACAATACAATAGCCAGGAAGAACAATAACAACATACAAAGCCTGAACCTGCAATCTCTCAGTATCAATCAAATGACAACATGTGCAACAATCATATTCATTCCTGTGAGACGAGACATGCTTTTGGCTTCCTCAAAAGACGACCTCTTGCAAACTGAAGAAAACAATAAAACTCACAAAAATGACCTCACTCACCAAACATATTCCCAATGTGTCCATTCCTGGTCAGGGGCCGAAGTTCATTCTTGCCCCAAGCGTACTGTTTATAGTTGTCCCAGGCAAACTTCATCATCTGCAAACACAAAACAAACGTCCAGTGAAACATTTAGTGTGCGGTTACTGTACTTCGATATGGCAAAAACAGGATATTAGGATGCAAATGTCTCTAAAGCCATCAAGTGCAGACGTTCACCGATCATCATCAACAATAGAAAATGTGGGCTTTTACGCATTAGACGACAAAACCTCTGGCGCAGTGAAGCATGGATAAATGGAGCAGCAGAGGGCTGGAAACATTTCAAGAAGAAATATAGGGATGTTATGAATGACAAGGAAAAAACAACAAAAAATTGAATCATGTTCCACAAGGTCTATTTATTTCTGCTGGAAGCAACACACTGTCATAATTAGCTGTGCTGTAACGCGGGCAGGCCTGCAGGATCACATTAATCAAATAAATTCATAAATTCATGAATAGACAGACAACGTCAAAGAAATGGATCATTACCTACACACTTTATCAAGTAAATAAATTAATAAACACATCAATAATCATTGTTTTCTCATAACCACCGCACAATTAAACAAACTGCTATGTTTATTGTATGTTGAGCAGCAAATCATCATATTAGAATGATTTCTGAAGGATCATGTGACACTGAAGACCGGAGTAATGATGCTGAAAATTCAGATTTGATCACAGGAATAAATTACATTTTACAATATATTCAAATCACTTATTTAAAATTGTAATAATGTTTCACTGATCAAATAAACAGCCTTGATCATCAGTCTTCTTTCAAAAATATCACATTGCAAGTATAAATGATTTATCCATACACATCATTATTTTTTTTTTAGCCATAATAACTTCCCCTCCCTCTTGCAGCGCCATTTCTTCTCTTCTCTGATGATGAGGGCGGGGCAACCTGCCACTCACATGAGATCCACCAATAACAAACCACAACCATCCAACCTTCCAATCAATTCCACATGGATTAAATCAAGCCCCGCCCTACATTTGTTCTTGTTTGAGAAGCAGTTTCACTTGGATATACGTCACAATAGTGAAGAAAAGACTCAAAGTTTCCGTTTTATGGTGACTTTAAGATCTAAACTTAAAATTCGACCTAAATCCTATCATTTTTTTGAATGGCTTTTAGACAGGAACATCACAAAGAACATCAGCTCTACTGCTGCTTCCAAACCTCTGAACTCCAGCAGCAGATCTGCAGTCATGGATCTGCGTGTCTCCTGGGCTTGAGCTCTGAACGAGTATTTCAGCACAGCCAGGAGCTTTGGATCACGCCTGGCACCAACAACCTCCACAAGGCAAGGTCTGAAAAAGACTTTCTTCCCTGGAGGAGGAAGCCAATAATTGATGTGGGATCGCCTCCAACAACGCAATAAAAAGGCATCTCGACATGATAGGGAATTAGCAGGAAGAAATTCCAACTGTGATACACAGCGATACTTATTTTAGCTTGACACGAAGGAGCAGCTGGGCTGGGATATGGACGAGTCGTGCGTTTCATAAATCTTTTGTGATCTTCTGATACTGATGAGCGCTAGTGGGCATTTTGCTCACAAATGCTTTGGTTTCCACAAATGTTGTAGCTTTGTTGGCCGAGCATCTCTCCTCAGGGAGTTCAGGGCCAAAGAAAAGGAAAATACATAGCAGGTTTTCTACCTGTTTGAACTTCAAGTCCACTTTATCTACAGTAAAGGCACTGATAATCACACCATCTCATAAATACAGTCCAGAAGTGTAATAAATCGCTGTCACATCAAAATGTGTTTTCTATGTGAATATATGTTAAAATGTAATTTATTCCTGATCAAAGTTGAATTTTCAGCATCATTACTCCAGTCTTCAGTGTCACATGATCCTTCAGAAATCATTCTAATATGTTAATTTGCTGCTCAAAAAACAGTTCCTAATTTTATCAATGTTTAAAACAGCTGTGCTGCTTCATATTTTTGTGGAAACTGGGATACACTGCCATTTTAAAGTATATGTGGGTCAATGACGTGACGGGTCTATTTTATTTTTTTTTTTTTTTTTTGTCCAAAGGCTTTAATAATAATAAAAAACAAAGATATGACATTCAAAGTATGTAAGGTAGTATAACTAGATCTCTTTTATTGAATCCAAATGTTTTAATTATATTTTGCTACATATAAATGTATTTTAAAGATTTAAAAATCATTCGGTTTAACCATCCATAGGCCAATACAGCCATTTCATTTGTGATTAAAATATCTTAAAATGTAATAAATGTATATATTTTTTTATTCTGGCATGATTTTATAACATCATATATCAACATAGTGCAAAATGGTATTAAAATTATGTGTAGAAGTCATTGCTTTGTTATGAGAAAGAATGTCCGGAAAAATGAATTTCATTGATGTCATTCGGAGTAACCAATACATGGTCATGAAGCAAAGTAATTAACTCTCTCATAACCATTTGAAAAATTCTTGTTTTCACTTGCTCATACGCATGTCCCGAAACATCAGGTCATTCGGTACAACCGCTATAAAACATGGAAAATGTTGTAATATTTAAAAAATTTGTACTAAAAATATTTGATTGTCCTTTTGCTAGCTAGCTAGATATCAGCCTGTTAGCATTGTTTGAAAATATCGTCATTCGGTATAACCAAAAGTGTCATTCGGTAAAACCGAAATTTTAGTTAAACCGAATGACTTTGTGACAAATTTTGTCCATCTTGTAATAAATGACAAAAGCAGTTGATTATAAAAACAACAATCTCATTGTTAACACTTAATAAAACTTCAAAATTAATTATGTCTCCATTATGTCTTTTTTTTTACACTTATATATATATATATATATATATATATATAAAATGTGAATATTCATCTAAATGAATTCAGGTCAGCCTGATGAACGGTCTACAAAGAACTGGCACTCTTCATGACATACATTTTAACATGACTCAGCTGTTGGAGATGAACCCTAGGGTTTAGCATGCGTGCTTCAGCAAACTGAGCCATTGTCGACTCCGCATCATTACCTGTCATCTCTCTATCGCAACTGTATATGAGATGGCAAAAGTCCAAAAACAAAGTCAGAAACAAGAACGGTCTGCTTTGGTGAGCATGGATATTAGCAGTTAACTTTCAGGATTAGATAACAGCATTAGCTTTCCTGTTTGTGACCAGTAGAGCATGGCGCTAAATCCAAGGCCTTGAGTTTGATTCCCGGTAGGGATGATTTTGCTGGCAATATAAATGTAAGCAACATAGTGAACACGGTCTCAGAACTCTCTCACACACACATACAAATGTTTGAGCCTCTTCTGCTCAACAAGGCTGCAAAAAAAATACAGTAAAAACAGTAATATTGTGAAATATTACTACAATTTTAAATAACTGTTCTCTATGTGAATATATTTTAAAATGTAATTTATTCCTGTGATCAAAGCTGAATTTTCAGCATCATTACTCCAGTCTTCAGTGTCACATGATCCTTCAGAAATCATTCTAATATGCTGATTTGCTGCTCAAGAAACATTTCTGATTATTATCAATGTTGAAAACAAATGACCATCAAACACTATATGTACACTCATTTGTATTTGTATATACAGTGCACACATGAAATCCAGATGGTACTAATAAAAGGATTCATAAACATTTGTGCATCTCTATGGACAGCTTGTAAATCTAAGGATTATGATTTACAATCTGTCCATTTGTTGACACTGTATGAATCACTGTGTGCAATGAACACAATTTGCATGCAAATAATGAGATCATGTCTCATACACAGAGACAAAAGGCCTTTATTAAGTTCTCAGAAAACACACAATGTAAATGGTTCGGACAGCTTAAATGATGAGCAAATAAACCCATTACAGAAACATTCAGTGTACTTTCCACCAAATGAAGAACACATTCCCATGTCTGACACTTTGATAAACTGCTCCTCACTGTGATACATCTATCTTAAAATTGCATGAGCCTCTCACAAAATCCCTGCATGGCACATCAAAACCATCCGCATATCGGCTTGCCTGAAAAGCTGTTTTTGCACCGAAAGAGAGAAATATATATATTGACCAAATGGAAACATAATGAGCCCCCAGTGTGTTACATCCAATTCCCAGATGAGATGAAAGCGAGAACGCGGCCGTTAATGGGCTTTTATCTGGCTGAGCTCTTTCATCCCAGTGTGGAGGTCTAGCCGGCAGATTGCAATAAACTTCAGCAAGAACAAACATGGTGAATCTCATGTAACCTGTCAAAAACACGTCTGCCGCATATTTCACCCCGTAATCAAAAGAAAAACAAATCTTTCAAGCACATTTTCTTTACTTAAAGAAGATAAAGACTATTTCGATTTTTTGCATAATTTGTGTCATTATTTTCATGACAATTAAGCGCTTTTTTACCCATACTCATTACTGTAATAAATAAATATTTAAATAAATAATATATAAATATAATAAGTATGTATCTGAATGATCAATTTGTAAATAGTGCTGTCAACCGATTTAAAAAAAAATCTGTATTTCTGTAATTAAAAACATTGGAGTTTTTAATATTTCACAGTTACTCTCTAATTTAATGTAGAAACAACTTAAAGACAGTATATTTTAAATATTTGTTTGTCTATTTTGCTTTTTAGGAACGAAGGCCAGTATCACTGATACTGATACTAATGTCTCTATGAAAATTATTTTTTAAACATTAATTATAGACATTCAACATTACAGTATTACTAAAAGCTATCAATTTTAACATTTATTAGGCTTTAAAAAGTAACTTTTAATTTAAGTGAATTTAAAACAATCTTCACATAAACCCATTATAATAAATATCATATTTACCTGTGGCCTTTTGGTAGGAAATACAGAGAAATTGAATAAAGTTATCAAACACTTTACAGTCTTCACTGCATAAATTATAAACTAAATATAGATTAATCCTTATTAAAGCAATTTTCTCTGTTATCTTTGATTAATATTAATGACAGAAATCACAGCAACTGGTTTATTAGGCTGCTGTCACTTTAAGAGCTGCCGCTGCCGAACTTGACACGGATCTGACATGCATCTCATTTTCTCACAAGGCTTTAAGTTCATTTAAGACATTATTTAACTCATTTAAGACTGCTCTTATGAGGATACTCGACAAAACAGGCATTTTGGTATAATTCTGTGTGTTTGTGTTTGTTAAAGCGCGATATACACACACACACACACACACACACACACACATAGATGACGGCTTCAGATGCAAAAGCCTCCAAGTGCCATCTGAAATTTTCTTAAAGCTTGTATGTTTAGGTTCAGTAATTTCACTTTTAATTTTTCAGATACTTTTTTTGCTTCAAAATTAATTTTTTAGTGTCGTGACCAGCACCTCAGAGCTGGTTAGTTTGGTTCAAGGCTTAAAAGTTTGTAATTAAAGAATATTTTAAAAATGCCTTTGAAGAAAATGAATGAGAAAAATACCTCAGGAAACCAAGGCTGCTCTATTGTCATTAAAAATAAGACACAATGCAAAAAATCTTAATGGCTTTAAAAACAATTTTCTTTATGCAAAATTTAATTTAAAATGATTTGGTGGTGAAATGTGACCTGGACATGTTTTTGTAACATTCACCCACGTAGGACACGACAACAAGTCGACAGGGCCTTTGCCGTCCACACGCTACAGTAAATTAATAAACAGAGTTTTACAGAAATCTCAGTAATGGGTGCCGAGCCAATTATTTCTGCAATAAACATCAGGACACACTGATCTGATGCAACAACAAAACAGCCTTTGCTGAGAAATGCACATCACTGAATGTCGAGAAATGACAGACCTTAAGTTAAAATTACAAAACACACATAAGTGACTTTTATAGTCAATATCCACACTGACTAACTGTACAGAGGACAAGCACATCATATGACATGCTGCATGATTACAGCTTCACATTATGAAAAACTAACTAGGAAAACATGCAATAATTTAGCAATTCCTTTGCTGGTACTGCACATTTCACGTCTACAGTCTTTCTTAGTGTGGCCGAGTATCATCAGTGCATGTATTCTTTGCATTTAACCCAGATACATCACATACGAAGCCTTGTAATGTGCTCTGTTTATTCAGGCTGAAGGTTAACATCAAACTACCCTCAATAAGGACCCAGTGAGAGAGCAAGTGGCCATTAATGGTGAAGATTTAATGATGATAAATTCTGCTGACTGAGGAGCCACATTTGACTTCAGCCGACAGTTCATAAACGCATTTCTGGATTCTTTTGCAGTGTGTACAGGAGCATTAAAACATGAAAACTGTTGGATAACAGTGTTTGCATCCCTGGGTTGTAACTGGCACCTGTATTGTAATGGACTCTTACCAACTAGTTAAACACTGAAGGAATTCTTTGGGCTGCAGTAGATCATAGAGTAAAATTTGACCCCTGAGACAGATGTATTTTATATAAATATATATATCCCTCGCCTAATAACACATATCTATGACTAGCAATAAATCTAATGGCTGTGATGCAAACTAACAGACTATAGGATATTAAGCAAAAATGGACAAGCACTTTGATACTGTATGTCTTGCCCGTTTCAACAGAAAATACATTAAGACAATAAAGGAACTACGCTCGCCTAACAATTTCATGGGGCATTTAAACTCTTTGAACTACCTGAACAATTTTATTCCCTTAAGCTACTTAGAAAACTTTGAAAAGTGGGTCCTTTATAGTTAATTAGCCATCAGGCTACTGTGACTCACCTTTGTGGAGGCATTCAGAAGCAATTCATGCATTTCAAATACACCAAAGTTTCCTTTAGGCTTTACTAACATGAACTAGTCTTGCCAACTTGGACTGTGGATAATAATTGTTAGTCAGCCTGGGAGTCAAACATTATATTTTGTGTCCCAGTCTGGCAGACTAACAGCAGTGAAACTGCATCAACCGGCACAGCAAGAGCCCTCGTCAGGCTGATATTTAATCAATAGACAGCAACTATGTAAAACCCACCAAGCTTCCTGCTCTAAAAACACTCGATTGATACGTAATGGACCTCAGACTCTTGATAGAGACGTAATTTGAGGCAATTATCAAACTAACACATAAAAAGCACAAGGTTGATGGATGAGGAGGAAGTCAACTGATGAAGGGTCTTGGTTGGTCGTGATTGCGAGCAGCTGCAGTGGAAAAAGCGAAAAACGCAGATTGAGGAGCACAAGAGGACAGGAAAAGTAGAGACAAAAATACGGTGGTTAAGGGCAAAATGAGCAGCTACCAGACTTGGCCGTGACTCAGAACTGTCTGAAGAATCAATTTCAGTCCAGTATTTACAATTATGAAGGATTTTTGGTTCTTCAGCTGTTTTTGAGTAGAGAAGAAGTACTAAAGAATATTTCACCAAAACAAAAGAATATTCATCACTATTTATTCACCCTCATCAAAGCACATTTCAAAAAAAAATGTGTTCACTTGGCAAACATATTTGCAGCAATTCTGTGTATGCAACTGGCAATCAACTTCTTCCTACTTGAATGGGGAAATCAGAAAATCTCAAAAACTAAATGGTATATTTCAAATCAGCAATGCAATTTAGCATGTACTGAGACATAAATGTTGTTTCTTATACTCAAATAGCATTAAAAAGGCATCACAACATTTATTTCCATTAAGAGGTGCATCAATTTTTGGTCAAGATCTTGTATTGACAATGCAAGAAGTGAGCACTCTATAAAGTCTCCTCCAGCACATCCCAAAGTCTTTCAATGAATTTAAGGTCTAGACTCAGAGGTGCCAATTCATGTGTGAAAATGATTCTTCATGCTCCCTCCCGACCATCCTTTCACAGTTTGAGCCTGATGAATTTTGGCTTTGTCATCCTGGAATATGGCCATGATTCATCTTCCTACATGGTTGTTTAAGAAATGAAAAGCTACACACTCCATCAATTAGGTTTAGAAGAACTACTGCCAAACATATAACATGCTAGAAACATAATAATCACTGCAATAATGATCCAATTATAAGTATTTGCCTATTAAAATCCAAACAGCGGCTTATATATATATATATATATATATATATATATACAGTATTTGCTTTCATGTTCCAAATGTTGTCTGTTGTTTGAGGAAAGCAAATGAGACTCTTCACTCAGCTCTTCTCCTTAAAGCTTATCAAGCTCCAAAAACGCACTGCAAGTGGTCCATATGACTTCAGAGTCTTTAGCCATCATATAATAGACTGAAATGTAAGTGATTATTCACTGAAATTACTTTAGACTTGGAATATTGCAAACAAATCATATGGACTTCTTTTATGATGCTTTTATGGTGTGTGAGCAGTGTAAAGAATCTTCAAAATTTGCCCTTTTGTTTTCTACATATAAATATATGAGTATGAGAATGTAAATAATGAAAGAATTTGCATTTTTGGCTGACCTATTCCTCACTAACAGCCTCTGCTTATGTGATATATGGTTTCACTGGGGTGGAAAAGGACAAGGCAATGCATAAATATTCTGCTGCTCAGTAAAAATAGTTTTGAGCAGCTACACAAAATTGTTTTCGTTCAAAATTCTGCTGTTTCCCTGCAACAAACTATCAGGTAGAAATCAAGCCCCTCAGCATTCAGTAAATAAATGTTACGAGTACAGTCGTGTGACATGCTGAATAGGCTCTAGTGGGAATTGCTAAACCACTGTTTTTGCTCACAATTAGCTGCGTTCAAGGGCACAAAACAATGGCTTTCCTAAGCGTCCTTTTAACAACAGCAAAGAAACACAATGGGCTATTAACTTATTTGCAAAACATCCCTTATAAGTGCACTTGTCTTCAATGTGAAATGTTAAACTAAGCCTGAAAAACAGCATTGTGAGGCGAATGGTGCCATCCATACAAAACACACTGACAGATTCTCATCAGAACAATAACGAGTTTGTGGGCGAACGCCTCACGCCACATTATCCTTTGTCATTCCGAGGGCTTCTCTCCTGCTGTCACAATTACCCAGCGCTCGTAGGCCAGACTCCACCGGGATCGTGTTGGATCGTGTCTGGTCCAAATCGCAGCTGACCCCCAGTCTAGAGACCACAAGTAATTTCAGGCGCAGACCACCGGAGTGATTTGGTCTGGGAAGCGATTTACCTTCAGGATTACCTGCAGCCCCAAGGCAACAGCTGCCTATTATAGAGGAGGCTAATCTGGAGAAAAACAAGGTCCACCACAAAACCAGCACCACAAATTTCACTGATAGTCCATAATGCTTAAGGCTCTGTGGGCCAGTGATTGAAGGAAGTGGCCCGGGCCAAACTAATGCTGCCAAAAGACCTCAGGGCCACAGTGGAAGACCAACTAATAAAACGATGGAGAAAGAAACTGTTCAACACAAATTTGATTTAAGAAAGCAGGGACATTTAGATATTCATACTACAATCCTCAATCATATACATATATATAGTATATATATTAGGGGTGTAACGGTATATACAGTGCATACAATCAGACGACGAATACAGTCACAGGCGATCCACACTCCAATCCAAAAGAGGGCGCACATGGTAAAAATGTAATAAATGTATATATTTTTTAGTCTGGCATGATTTTATTACATCATATGTCAACATAGTGCAAAATGGTATTACAATTATGTGTAGAAGTCATTGCTTTGTTATGAGAAAGAATGTCCGGAAAAATTAATTTCACTGATGTCATTCGGAGTAAACAATATAAAGGGACCATTTTCCAAGTCAAGCGGTCAATATCATGTGACAGAATGTGACATCATTCAGACACCTGCAAAGGACTACATGGTCATGAAGCAAAGTAACTAAATCTCTTTTAACTATTTGAAAAATTCATGTTTTCACTTGCTCATACGCATGTCCCGAAACATCAGGTCATTCGGTACAACCGCTATAAAACATGGAAAATGTTGTAATATTTTAAAAACTTGTACTAAATATAAAATGTTTGATTGTTCTTCTGCTAGCCAGCTAGATATCAGCCCGTTAGCATTTTTTTTTTTTTTTTTTTTTTTTAAATATCGTCATTCGGTATAACCAAATGTGTCATTCAGTAAAACCAAAATTGTGGTTAAACCGAATGACTTTTTTGTCCATCTTGTAAAAAATAACAAAAGCAGTGTTAATTGATTATAACAACCACATAATCTCATTGTTAACACTTAATAAAACATTATATAAGACAGCCACTCCCACTAGCCACTTTGGTGGGTTGAATATAATTTCAGCTACAGCCTAATCAAAGGTAGCCAAGCTCATCGTAGCACAAAATTACAATCCGATCACAATTCGTTATCGATTAACTTGCAGTTAGTGAAGGCGGGATAGGCGGAATCGCGTTGAATGAGACACAACAGAAGCGCTCTCTCTGTCGCAGGCGCGATCAGATCTCCTTGCGCCTGAATAGTCAAATACGCACACACAGATGTCAAAATGTCCATTGTATGGAGTATCTCGCGTGAATACAGTTGCTTGTGGCTTAAGTGTACGTAAACAGGTGGGTAAAAACTGGATGTGTGTCAGTATATTACATATATGCATTCAGCAGCCCAATTAAATACCTGTCCGTTATTAATGTTAATCAAACAACAAAAGATGTTGAAAAAATGTTAAATAAACCTACTGTATCTGAAAAAAAAGAGTTTAGGCTATTTAATTTACTATTGTATTTGTAGTTTGCTAATTTGCTTCTTTGTTCTTTTTATATAGCCTAACAAAAATAACTTATACAATTATTAAATGTATCATACTATGGTCATATTACCCACCCCTTGCCCACCTGTATAGGCTGATATACCATGTAGGCCTAGTCTTGATTTGGGTGGTCAATCTGCATTTGAAATTTTGAAAGGGTTTTAAATCTAGCTAATCAAGTAAAATGACTCAATCCATTAATTTTAGCATGCCAAAGTCAACTTTAATCCTATAAAATGTAATTTTCCAACAGCAAAATTGTGGCCAGTGAAAATGCTGAGTGGCTAGTAACTTTGGAAAACCACTAGCCACAGTGGCTGGTGAGCAAAAAAGTTAATGTCAAGCAGTATATACACACACACTTACATCACTAATCTATGAAAAAATATATATAAATAATGTTTTCATTTGTGAATGTTAACTGAAAAAGGAGGGAGTAAAAAGAAAGATGTCAAACATATTTATTTTATTTTGACCTAAATCACTTACTTCACATGGATGACGTTTGGTGTCTTTGATAACAACAACATGGGTAAATAACAACCAAATTTTCATTTTTGGATGCAATATTCCATTGAGAGCTACAGCGATCATGCATCGCAATGGAAAAATCTCATCCAGGTAGCTTCAATGGATAAACAATCTATTCTTCAGGCACATTGCAGGGCATCACATCCAACTGCAATGGTTGAGGCGGACAGGGATCATGAGTAATAAACCAGATCTGGCAGGTTAGGCTGGCAAGTCACAAACGTGTTAACGAGCTGCTGTGTCATCACCAGGAACCACTGGGACCTTCAACAGAGAAAAGGCCTGGATCAGCTTCACACAAACCGTTTCAGACAAGCTCAGTCTGCGAAACTCAGGACAACTCAAGACCCTGAAGGCCACTTGAGATCAACAGAAGGCTCAGAAAGAATCTGGACGTGATTAAACGCTCACCAAAAACAACACCTCAGATTATATGGAGCCCTAAATCTCCCAAATGTGAAAGATGGAGGCGAATAGGCCCTATTGTGAGCCAGAGAATGGGTTGTAACGGCCTATTAAAAGGGGCAGTTTGTTTTCAGTGATGTGATTTATGGCCGATATTTCTCAGCAGTGGAGAGATGCCACGTCAAAAAGTGTTTGTTTGGACAATTCTCTGAATTCTAATTGCACAGCTGGTTCTGTTTCCCGATTAAAATGCACCCGGCAGCATAACGGGAGCCAGGAAAATATTTGCTCACTTCATTTGTCGGTTCACAATTTTGGAAAGAGCACAAACAACAGACAGTTATTTTATACATACACATGTACTTTACATCTGACGCTGTTTTAGAGAAGCGAATCTGAAACTGTTGCCAGTATACTCAGAATTCAAATGAGTTCATCTACAATCAAGCTACTCTCTTAGAAATGTAACTAACCACACTACTGTACAAACTACTAAGATGTAGTAAATTGCTAAAATTTAAGGATGCAATGTTTATTAAATGATATAATTAGATAATGATTCAGTTAAGAATATGCTCTAAATAAATGAATCACATAATCTAATAATAATTATATGATTTAAAAGATATTTCCCCTTAGCTCCAATAGTAGTTAATACAAAGAATGTAATTTGAATTCAGTGAGCTGCCCAAACAAACACACTTTGACATGGCGCTTTTCCATTTATTTGCCACAAAAGCAAAGATTTCAATAAGATAGATAGTATCAAATATAATATATTACACATAAATTTACACAAAACTAATAAAAAATAAACAGTATAAAGTAAATACCTAATAACAGTGCTAAACATGAGCTGACTGAGCGATTAGATGAGACATGATACGGATTTTGTTAAGTTGCACTGTATCTTTCAACATACCTTCAGATGTTCATTCATGTTTATTTAACTAGTAAAGCGGAAGAGATGGTCGGTTCACGTGAGCTCTGCTTGAACTGAGGCACTGTCATGCGCCACAGAGCGCCAGGAAAGATCACGACAGCTCGAGAGACGTGACGTCTAACTCTGGTCTCACTCCAGTTTATGTAAAAGTAGCCCATTTTCGATTCTTGTGAGGTTTATTGCGCTTGCAATTTTACTACGACCCACTCCCCCCGAAAAAAAAAAAAAAAAAAAACCTCTTCGGATCTACACGATTCACAAAAATGACATATTTGATTCAAAATGGTGAATTTTGCCTAAAAGTGACTAGTTTGCAGGTATGAATGATGCATTTTGACATGCAATACTGCTGTTAGCTTGTTCCTAGAAAAGCTGCATTTTTTAAATAAAGCTTATATACTGACAGACTACTGGTAAATGTAGATAGTTTAGTAGCATTACTACTTTCAATGAGTTATTCCAAGGGTTGATATGCTGTAGTTTCTATAAGGAAACCAAAAGGATCTTGAGCATTTCCTCTTGATTAGATTTGCAATGTTTGCATGCATAATTTCAAAGTCTGGGTGGCTAAAACTTCCAACCATCTGGCTCTAATTCTGGTAACAGCCACTTTCACCTGCAATAAAATCATGATGAATAAAACCAAAACATTTTTCCAGCCAATGGCAGGCAGGAGGAGTTTGAGAAACCTGTCTGATGAAAACCTGCTTGCAATTTCACCTGGTGACACTATAGGTGCAGAAATTACACACTTCAGTGTTGAGAACGGAGCGAGACGGAGCAAGACAGAAATACTTTCTCTTCTGTCACTCCGTGGAGTCCTGTGGCACCGACTCCCTACTTGATCATTAGAAACTCCACATCACTCATGCCAACAGGCCTCATGGGTATCCAGCGACACCACGGCCAGTCTCCTACTTAAAGACCTCATGAATAATTCACGCGTAGAGAGGCCATTAAAACAGGTCGTGCAGGGGCGGAAGCATCTTACTGCAAGACGGCGCGAAAATTTCAGACCCGTTTTATGCCTGGAGCAGCCACAGGGGAGCGATGAGCGAGACGGGCGATGTTGCCCTCAGCTACAGAGCATTTAATCCCATCATGCTGTTTGCTTAAGGACCCTTTAATATGTCATACTTATGAAGCAATTAGTGGCCCTGATGCTATTCCAGAAAACAACTGCAGCGGAGAGAGATTTATGATGTGACGATGACAAAGCCTCCGGGTGTGGAAGTGACTAACTTAAAGTGGTGATTCTACTAAACTACACTTTTCAGAGAGTAGTGAATCACTCAAGCACTTCATATGAAACATATTAGCTATATGAATATGGTAATTTTAATGTATTTGGCAAGGGCGTGGGTTTGATTTTGAAATTGGTGGGGACATAAAACTACAGTATGCCCCCCTCCCCCAATCCCATAGTTAACTGCTGTTTTACGCATTAGTAAATCAATACTTCACATTGGTTCACTTAGTAGCATGAAAAAACAAAACAGTTATTCAAATTGGGAATAAACTATATACAGAAAGCAAGCAAAGAATGTTCCCCATCACTGAAACGGTCAATGACTTTAGTCAGTCTCACAAAAACTCAATGATCAATGAAGCTGACTACACTGCACAATGAATCTCTTACTTACAGTACATCGTATCTGCACTTGTTTATGAAGAAAGCAGTTGTGAAAATGCAGAAAAGTGAAGTCCTGAAAAGTGAAGCCAAAACATTTTGATCGCCCTCAGGTGGCTGGTCCCAATATAGGTCATAAACCCCGCCCTCTCCATGTAATCTAATTGGAAGCTAAACAATTGAATTACACTTCAAATAATTTTTTTCCAAACATGGTTTCTGTCATTTTATGTAGTTTTTATCACGCTGATGTAAGTTCAAGTGTTCGTTTTTTAAATATGTTTGATTTTAGTTAGTTATTTGATGCTATAAAAACTCTGTTCTTCTGTTCTCTGAGCGAACTGAGGCACCAACTGACTTTTTTCAGGATATTCGGGAGGAGACTGGAGCTATAACTTTAATTTCTACATTTTCCATAACTGTTTATTTCACACCGACATAATGGTTTGTTCTGCAGTAAACTGTACTAACCAATCTGCTTGTGATTGACTCTGTTGGAGTGTGGGGGCGGGACCTTTTTTTACAGTCTATGGTAGGGACATGTCCCTAGCTTCCCTACTAAATTCGACGCCCCCTGGTATTTGGTTTTGGCGGAGTAGATCTGCTGCTGCTGCTGCTACGGCTGCTGCTGCAGAGCAAGTATGGACTTGCTACTGTTAACAGATACACAGACGGTGCTGTGAGCATGTAAGCTGCTGCTGCATAAATAGATATACAGAAATCCTGCAGCAGATCTAGGCAGGTGGAGCTGGGGGAGGTGGAGGGGTTCAGAGGAACTCTGATAGGGCACTGCAGGACTACCCTATGTTTTTTGAGCAGATTTCTGAAGGATCATGTGATTGTATGTATAAAGAAGAAACATTGAGAAAAAGAAAAAGACATTACTTGAAAAAGCAATGCTTAATTGAGAAATACCTGAAATCTAAATAACTAGTAAATATTTATAATATTTAACTTGGTATGTAAAAACTGTGTTCATTGTCATATTACTCACTGCTGTTGTTTTGAGAATCACATCTCCTCACTATTCTTGGTATGGTGTCAGCCCTAGTGTGTATGAAGCTTGCACTGGCATCTGGCCACTTCAGGCACTGATAGCCGGGATCGGCGCCAGTCAGTGTGGCACATGATCGAATGGCAGAGCTTAGTAGAGTCCATTCTGTTGAGTCGGCCTGTTCTTAATGTGGCCAACTGGACAGCAGGCCTTTGGCTGATGAAAGACCACCATCCTCTAACGGGCAATAGAAGCCACACAGATGCCGCTCCGCCAGTACACAACACTGAGAGTCAGTGTAACAAGAAAAACACTTAATGGACTCGACACATTAAATATTTAGACCTACTTTTCGCCTGTAGCCTGACTGTTAACTGCACAATATGATCCTCCTCAAAGTTTACTTGTTTTACTTCTTAACGGGGCCATTTATATAATGGAAAACAGCATTTTCCTTGCAATACTGAAGTACTACAGCCAAATTCTAACTTAGTTTCTGTACAAAAACTTAGGAACGTAAGGAAATTGTTATGTTAATATTATTTGCAATACAAAATGTATCAAATTAGATAAGAATGCAAAATAAAAGCAATTACTGTTTTTTAGACTTGTGTTCTGCTGTAAAATCATGTGCTTGTGAGAAAGCATGAAAACACGAGAGAGAACGAACAGTGAGATCAGAACAGGTGGAAGTCATTTGTGAGCAAGAAATTGCCAATTTGAACCCTGCATCCAGCTGTACCCGTTCCTCCGGTGTTCTGTGTGAGCTCACTAAAGCTCTGTTAGACCCAAGGAAATCCCAATGCAACTTTGCGCAAACACATATATACATTTTTATATATATATACATTTTTATATATATATATATATATATAAATATATAGCAAAAAACTATTTCCCAAATTAAAGCAAGTAACTATTAGCAGTATCCTCTCTAGCAGCAAACTATTTCCTGTGAGAACGAGATGCACTTTGGATCCAGTAGATTCATTGTGTTGATCCATCACATGGCAAACTGAATGCAGGTGGAGAACAGTGTGTGAAGACATCTGGGTACAAGAGCAGATGTCTCTGGAACATTTCGACTTGTTCCTCTTCACTTAAGCACTGTACTGAAGAGGCTTATACAGAAAGCTCTCAAATCCTGCAGACCTGAACTTGAAAGAAATATGTTGCAATATAAGATGGTTTCTCTGAACCAAATCTGAAGACATTCACCTCACCACAGTCAACATAAAATCAGAATGGGCCTGGTTTACTTTCTCATTACATGTTACTGGTCTTATTGTGAATGATTTATGAGTGCACATTATTCAAAATATAAAAATGTTTGTCTTTATAATATTTTATCAAAAAAAACTTTTTTTCAGCAGATAAAATCCCTTTTAATTTCCAGCCTCTCTCCTCTAAACATGACTATATCCTGGCATTTAACACCCACTTTTCACAGCCTTTTTCCTCATTAAATATCTTGTTTCACTTGGAAATGCATCAGATTCCAGATGTAAAATGTTGTGATCACAAGTTTGACCGTTTTTAACTTCACACAACGTCTTCAAAAATGCAGCACTTACAGTGAGAGAAGCCAAGAAAAACATTTACGTTCAACCATTTAGAAGATGCTTTTATCCAAAGAGACTTCCAAATAAGAAATATCACACACAATATATCACAAGAGCCAACAATATTTGCAGCACAAAGTATAAGACAGATGAAAACAGCACATCATAGTGCCAAAAGGCGCAAACTGAACACATTCTTGTGCTTTCATTTGCATCCAATGAAAGGAATACTTGCAATATGCAGCTTTTTTTTTTTCTTTTTTTTTTAAAGATTTTTTTTTTCCTTTTTGCCTTTATTATGACAGGACAGTAAGCAGACAGGAAGCAAAGCGGGAGAGAGAGAGGGGACAGGATCCGGAAAGATCTCGAACTCGGGTCGCCCGAAGCGCAACGGTGCTATATGTCGGTGCTGCCCACGAGGCTATCGGCACCGACGCAACATGCAGCTTTTAATGTGCAATTTTCAGCAAATAACAACTAAATTTGAGTCCGTTCCTCACACTAAACTATCATGTGACTTCAGAAGATTCGGAATATATAGCACGATTCATATGAACTACTGTTTTTGTACCTTTTTGGACAAGAAAAATCTCTAAAAACTCTCTTTTTGTGGTCTATTGAGAACAAATAACAGCATGCGGGTTTAAAACGACAAGAAGGTGAATAAATAATGACAGAATTTTCCTTTTTTCATGAACTATCAAATCACTTTTGAAAGTAAAATGCAAGGGAGATATTTTTAGTGAAAGCTCACACAGATTTCCCTTCACGGCAGTCTGCCCGTCACAGCGGCACTGACGGCCGTACATCAGCGCACAATGAGTCCATTTACTCCTGACACAAATTGTTATTACTATGGGGAATACTTCATGCCTTTGTCACTGATTTTTACAGCCTGATGAGAGTGATTCATGAGAAATGCTCCGAGTGGTACAATTTGCACTGGAGTTATCATGCCATTTTCTGTAAATAGAGCCCGGGGCTGAATGGCCTGCGGCAGGTGCCTTCTAGACGTTTCTTTGACGTTTCACATCAAAGTGCGAGACAGACTTTGATCTCTCTGATGTGGAGACACTCGGCTACGGCCTCATGGTAAAACTCTGTGACAAATGTGGAAGCGAGAAATGAAAAAGAAGAAAGGCGTTCTTGGATGTCTACTATTTCAGATGTGAATTTCCTCTCTAACTGTACCTGCACCCTCCCTGAACTGGACACGTCTCTGAGGTCAAGGGCACTACATTGATGGTTTTTCCTTTGTTTTAGATGTTAAATTTGGTGCAATGGTGCTTTAAAGAGGAATTTAGAGACTTCTAGCATCTAGGAGGGGGTTTGAATCCCGTTTAAAGCCATCAAAACACAGCTTGAGTAACAATTTCACCGCCTTGTACAATTCAATACCATTTTAGGGGTAAAAAAAAAAAAAAAAAATCACTTGCTGTGAGAAATGTAAGGACTATGACAGCCTTATGCAATAAAAAAAATAACATATATAGGTCAAACATTGGTCTATTTACACATTCTGACATCCAACATGATGCTAAATCAGCTTAATTATGCAATTGTATTCTTTAAAGGGATAGTTCCTTTTTCAAAATATCTTTTTTTTTGTTCCACAGAAGAAAAAAAATACTGGGTTAAAAAGTGAAGAATTTAAAGGGTTAGTTCACCCAAAAATGAAAATCCTTTCATTAATTACTCACCCTCATGTCGTTCCACACCTGTAAGACCTTCGTTCATCTTCAGAACACAAATTAAGATATTTTTTGATGAAATCCGTTGGCTTAGTGAGGCCTCCATTGACAGCAAGATAATTAACTCTTTCAAATGCCCAAAAGTTACTAAAGACATATTTAGTGTCATTAGACAGTTCATGTGACTACAGTGGTTCAACCTTAATGTTATGAAGCGACGAGAATACTTTTTGTGCGCCAAAAAAAACAAAATAACGACTTTATTCAACAATATCTAGTGATGGACTATTTAAAAACACTGCTTCATGAAGCTTCAAAGCTTTACGCATCTTTGGTTTCGAATCAGTGGTTCGGAGAGCGTATCAAACTGCAAAAGTCACATGAACCATTGAAATTTCAAAACACTTATGATGTAACGAAGCCTCGTTTACTGAAATCACGTGACTTTGTAAATAATAAATAATAAATATAATATTTGATATATAATTTTTTTAGTACAATAAAAGTATCATTATTATTATTATACAAATATTACAATAAAACATTATTATTATTATTATTATTAGGCTAATTACAGCAATTAGTAGTAAATATTTTACATCTGGTTGACAAAAAAGTTTGGGAACCTCAGACATAGGGTGAAAAATGATCCGAAATTATCCATTTTTTCCCTTAAAGACCAACTACTCAACTACACTTACAGACTCAAGCAGGTCTGAACAAACATCAAAGCTTAATTTATGCATCCAGGCATTTGAAATCGATACAAACACATCCTGAGCTCATCTCGAATCACAGCGAGTTTATTACACACAGTAAAAGTCCGCTGTCATTTAAGCCTGAAAACATGGCCCTTATCAATATTTGAAGAGTCGCTCCGCCCCTGTATCCATCAGTCAGAAACAACCTTGTAAATTTGAATTTAATTAACCCAGCTGCATATGCA
Organism: Ctenopharyngodon idella; assembly: GCF_019924925.1. Lineage (NCBI taxonomy): Eukaryota > Metazoa > Chordata > Actinopteri > Cypriniformes > Xenocyprididae > Ctenopharyngodon > Ctenopharyngodon idella. Next base: position 32,301,939 of record NC_067235.1, read on the forward strand.
ATGAGATGTTTTAATTTATTAACTAATTTGCATGCCACTGCATTGTGCTGCACTTTCTCTTGAGAAACAAGCAGTCAGAACAGTTCACAGATTACATTTACTTCATTGTGTTGTTCCTCACGAGTTTTATGATTTTTTAAAAACATCAGGATTTATATTTATGCATGTATATAATTGATTTGTTGCTGTAGCCATATAGCAATTTCATATCTTTAATAAAACACAGGCTATGCTCAGAATAGAAACTCATAGCATTGCATGTGACCATTTCTGCAATATGCATTATATATATATTGTGCAAAGCATGCAAATATACATGTAATACCAAAGACTTCAATATTCACATGACCTTACTAGATTTTCAAAACACAGTGTAGTGCAGTAAGAGGAAATTACATGTTTTAATTTTTTTTACCATGCAAATTTCAGGTTTTAAGTTTAAACAGTATATATATGGTCAAATTGGGCTAATTATACACCATCCTCCATGACTGACCTTCCCTGTCAGACCATAAAACAAAAACTGCATGTTCAGAGCCATTAAACACATACCAGTCCTGCACTTTAATAGGGTTACATAAATAATGTAGGACTGACAAGATTCCTTGAGAAACGAAACGGCACTGACACACCTGACCTAAATGAAACACTGCAAAAACGGATCCTCAATTCACATTAAAAAGCATTTTAGTCATCTTGAAAGTTGTAAATTTTGCGTAATGTCTGTAAACACCACGAAAGAGGCAATAAATTTAGCAATGCATGAAAAATGAATGCCTTTATTACAAGAAAATCTCTGTGCCAAGAAAAAAACAGCACTGGACTAAAACACAAGCTAATTCCTGCAAAAACAACCGTAAGCAAAATATTTAAATATTTCTGCTCACAACACCACGGGAAATACACATTTGTAACTGACAATATTGCTTCCTAACTATTGAACATAAAAACCTAATGAGCAATGAAAAATAACTTGGACTACTGACGACCTCGAAGGAAAACTGTGCACGAATGCTTTTCTGCTTGGCCTTAAAATGTTTACCATTAATAGCTCCCAAATGCTGCCATTAAGCAGGCAATAGTACAGACGTCACCGCTCAAGAAATGCCCATTAGGCGTCAATGTGCTGCAAAATAGCTCCAGTAACTCTACAGAGACTCAAGTGCAGAGTTTGAGATCATAAACACTGCATATATTCTTCTCTAATGAGCTGCCGAATGCAGAGAATCACATGCAGTAAACATACAGTGACCCCAAAAAGTATTCATACCCTAAAGTCACACTAAAAGATGTCTGAATGTCATTGCGTTGCATTCGAAAACTTAAATGGCTTAATTGTTCCAGTACTTCTTGGGGTCACTTCATATTGGGGCATCTGTTGCTATTTTGACGACCAATTAGAGGGACCAGCGATCCTTATAAAATAAGTATGCTTCAAGCTTCTCATAACTTAGTGGTTAAACTAGTCAAACACTACAGCTTCATTCAGATATTTAACTATCAGTACCACCGTAAATATCCATGATATGATTTCTCTTCACAATTAGAGCTGTATTTTATCAGGCACAAAAACAATTTGAATCTTCATACAACTTTTACACAATATACAACTAATAAAACTATAAAATGCACTCGAATGTATAATATATAATTGAGCCAAACTAAATAGTGACAAACTATGGTGGAGCATTGCTGGCACATAGTATTTTTCCCACTCAATTATGTCATAATAATGAGAAATTTGTCATAAAACGCTGTATTTTCTCGTAATAATGAGATGTTATGTCGTAAAAACGCCATATTTTCTCATAATAATGAGATGTTGTCATTAAAACGCCATCTTTTCTCATAATAACGAGATGTTATGCCGTAAAAACAAAATTTTCTCGTAATAACGAGATGCTATGTCGTAAAAATGGAAAAAAATTTACCATATAAGTTTGAGAAAGTTTGGTTTAGATGAAGTATCTGTGATGAACTGTACACCAAATCACAACAATCTGGTGCTATGGGCACTGCCATTTTCACAGGCATCAAAAGGTATTTTACGCTATATTTGCTTCTGCTTTTCGAATGCAAACGTGTGATAAAGGCACTGATCTATATAAATTCTCAATTATAGATCAGATAAAGGCATATTTCTTACGTCACGTACAAAATATGTTGTTTTAACAAGAAAATGTGTTGTTTTAATGAGAAAAATCTTGTTATTGTGAGAAAATATGTTGTTTTTACAACATAACATCTCATTATTATGACATTATTGACTGGAAAAAATATGTATGTGAACAAACAGCACCATTTTACTAAATCTTTTGAGACACACACACACACACACACACACACACACACAAAGACACAAAACGCTACACAGAAACTGGTGAATCTTTTAAATGAACAAATCAATGGAATAAAATAAACACCTAGATAATCACTGGTAAAACTACACTTTTGAACACAAATAAACTAGCACCATTGTATTTTTAGCAAAATTAAAGTCTACAGTTTGCAGTAAAATAACATAAATTGGCTCTGAGCATTTATTTTTTTCTTTTTACCCATAAATGATACAATCTGCTCATCTCATGGAACCGGATCAATACCATCAGAACTTATTTGATCAGTAAAGGGCATCAAAGACGAGCGTCTCCCCGAGCGCTACAGCTTTGATCCCAGAATCCTCTGCATGTAAGGCCGCAACACACAACAACACACACTAACTAAAATTACAGTTCACATACTGCAGTGGGAGTATGTACTTCTGTCAGTGTCAGTGGTGAAGTTTGTACTTCCAAATATGAAGCAACCAGTTTTCCAGCTTTTCTGGGCCACATTGTAGATAATTTTCGCCAACCCTAACCAAACAGGCCTAGGGCTCCATTGACTTGTATGGGGAAAAAATACTATCAATGGGGTCAATAGTCAATGGGGTCCATCAACTGTTTGGTTACCCATATTCTTCAAAATATCTTCTTTTGTGTTCAGCAGAAGAAAGAAATTCATACTGGTTTGGAACAACTTGAGGGTGTGTAAATGATGAGAGAATTTTAATTTTTGGATGAACTATCCCATAAATTCTTAATAAGAGCTGTCAATTTGATCCGGAGTCGCTTTAACAAGACAGTCAGAGGGGCAGAGCAGCATATCTGAAGCATTATTTGCTTTAAGTGCACTTAAGAGCAGAAATAAACCCAAGGATATGAATAAATGGAAGAACAGGAAAATTTGGGTTGCATAGACAATCAGTGCTATATACTGCATATATAGATACAGATATATAGAAGAGACCCTGACAGGGTTTATATCTCACATACAGTCCAGTAAGGTTCAGCTGGTGTGTTTCCATGTTGCTAGTTTCCTTGGGAACACAGACACCCACTCGCTTCAGTGCTGCAAGGCCTCATGGACTCACTGCACACTTGTAGGGATGTGAATATATGATTATGCACACACACTCATGCATATATTCACTATAAGGTTAAATGTATCATATTACCAAACATATGCAGTGCTAAAGAGGCACTGCTACTTAGAAACTGTTGCTGCGTTCGAAATCGCCCCCTATACCCTCATTCACTATTCCCTACATTACTCCACTAATATAGTCCACTTGAAGGAGTGAATGAAACAAGTGAGTGAATTCGGACACTGAGTGTACCGGAAGGGCTGCCGATTTCGCATAGTTTAATAATCTTTTGAAATGTAGCAAACTGGCAGCTCCAGTAGTAATGAATATTTATGTTGAACTAGCATGTTCAAACCTTAATTAAATGATTTAATGATCAATTAAAAATGAATTTATACCTGTATGATAATGCTGGACCAGCGCGGTTTGGAAAATGAATGGATGATTGATTCAGCTGCGGGCGCCTTCTCCTGGCGAGACGCGGGAATTCATTCAGCGTGCGACTCTCACAGTGCATTATGGGTATTCTCTAGCCGTTGAGCATGAACACTCGTTATTGCGGTGCATTGTGGGATTGAATGAGTGCACTCAACATCATCCACTATGGTTTCGGACACCACTACAAATGGCTGTCCCCTCAAATAGTGCCCTATTTAAGGGTATAGGGGGCGATTTCAGACACAGCCTGTATCTTGCGAAGTTATTGGCTAATCGCAATTTAAAGTAGTTCACTACACTTAATGAAAACAATAGTTAGCCATACACCAAGTAACAAAAATTACCTGTAGCTAATCGAGCTAAAGCTATGTAAAAGTGCAATGATTACACACATTTGTGTCCTCATAAACCATATATACAAGAATACACGTGCAAACAGCCAGTCAAAAACTTGAGGAAACTGGGATACACTGCCATTTTAAAGTATATGTGGGTCAATGATGTGATGGGTAATTTTTTTTTGTGTTTTTTTTTTGGTCCAAAGGTCTTAATAATAATAAAAAACGAAGATATGACATCCAAAGTATGTGAGGTAGTACAACTAGATCACTTTTATTGAATCCAAAAGGTTTTAATTATTTTTTGCTACATATAAAGGCCATTTCATTTGTGATTAAAATATCTTAAAATGTAATAAATGTATATATTTTATAACATCATATATTAACACAGTGCAAAATGGTATTAAAATTGTGTGTAGAAGTCGTTGCTTTGTAACGAAAAAGAATGTCTGGAAAAATGAATTTCATTGATGTCATTTGGAGTAACCAATATGAAGGGACCATTTTGGATCAAGTCATGCGGTCAATATCATCTAATATCACAGGATGTGACATCATTCAGACACCTGCAAAGGACTACATGGTCATGAAGCAAAATAACAAACTCTCTTTTAACTTTTTGACGTCATTCATCACGTCATTTGGTACAACTGCTATAAAACATGGAAAATGTTGTAATATTTTAAAAACTGGTACTAAATATAAAATGTTTAATTGTCCTTTTGCTAGCTAGCTAGATATCAGCCTGTTAGCACTGTTTGAAAATATCGTCATTCGGTATAACCAAAAGTGTCATTTGGTAAAACCGAAATTTTGGTTAAACCAAATGACTTTTTTGGTGACAAAATTTTGTCCATCTTGTTAAAAATGACAAAAGCAGTGTTAATTGATTATAGAAACCACATAATCTCATTGTTAACACTTAATAAAACTTCAAAATTAATTATATCTCCATTAGTTTTTTTTTTTTTTACACATTTAAAAACCTTATTCGTCACTGATCCATGTACTTAAATAAAGCTACCTGAACCTTGAGAGAGAGACTTCATTTTTTAACAGAAAAAGTAGCTTGTCACAGGAAAAGCTACATTATCAGCTCATGCTTCTGTCATGCTATTGACAAAAAAAAAAAAAAAAGTTAGAAGCATAACAGCAGTTCTCACCAACACTGTTGGTTCAACCAGGTGTCACTGTTAATGAATGTGAGAGAGCAAACTGACAGAATATCAAGTAGAACACTAAAACTCACTATAAAAACCTCCCAGCATGAGGCCGCTGATATTAGCACAGCAGCTGCAGAGGAAACCGCTAATAATATAAAAGTTTAAAGCATGCCTTTTTTTTTTTGCAAAATTGAATGTGGCTCTTATCCACCATGTTCATTTTCCACTAAAAATGAAGTCTGCCTGTGTGTCTGGCACATTTGGATACACAACAGAGGCCGACTGCGAGTACTGTAAGTACATACCAAAGCAAACTAACGGAGTGAATGGATTGGAGAGCGTTTCTTCATTTGGCATTCACATTTGCCTGCTGAACTTTGCCAACTCAGATGCATTGAAGTCCTTAGGAGTCGCCGCAGGACATCAGCTGTGTTGAAGTTAGCTTACAGTGGACCGCAGCATTCCCAGCGCTGATTCGTAATAAAGCAAGAGCATGCTGGGTCGGCCTTGTTATGTCAAAACAAACTGTTTGGACCCTGAGTGTTTCCGATGGGAGACGTAAAGCTGGCTGCTAGTGCCTCGTATAAAAATGGAAGAAGAGTATTACTGTATTCTCAGTGAACAAACCATCACCATGACTGCTCTCATGGGTGGTGGTCTTCGCTTTAGCTGTACCCACAGTGCTGTGCTGTGCCATGCAATGAATAGATGGAACAATCCGTTAGCATTTGCTGTTCTGGGCACAAGCTTTTTTCAGCCAATTTGTGTTAATATCAGAAAAATAATGCCATGACAACACTGATTAGCTGATACTATAATAAGTATATCATATTAAATGTTTTAAAATATTTAAATTAAAATTTTTATGTCTAATATAGTACATAAATCCTGAAATATACTTTATTTTTTCCTTTATTGCTTTATAGTTGTGGCATCTACCAGCAAAGGCTAACTAGACCATGCTAACCAGCCAAACCGTGACCAAGGATTAATAACTCAAATAAATAAACAAATAAATAAAATGTAAAATTTTAATACATTTAAAGAATTAACATTTTTGTATAATACAGAAGCCATGCTAAGCAATGGTGTTCAAATGGCGGACCGGCTTGGTTTAATCCAGACCGCGGGACATAATTGAGTCATTTTACCGTTTCCAGTTTAAAGCGAGCAGCGCGGTAAAACAACGGAGCGGTTCACACCACATGTGCTCAGAGTTGTTCACGGTAATGATCTTTCGGTGCTACATCCTCTAATATTTTTATCTACAGCCAAACGCACTTCATTCAAGCCTTGCGTGGCACATTTAGACGGTCTGTTTTTTCCATACATTTAGCATTATTAATCAGCATATGTTTTCTCAGTCCCAAGGACTTCAATGTGCCATAGACGTAGACAGTGCGGAATATAGCATGCGGAAGCGAAAGTCTTTGCATGCAAGAGACACCTCCCCTTTTTGGAGGTACCGCCCACTTTTGGAGTTCATGCCCCGTTTTGGAGTTCTCTGGTCTGCAGCTATATCTTTTTGCAGAGTTGCGGACAGTGGAAGTATACTTTGTGCTTAAGAATGAGACAGATGGAGATGGCGTGAGACATAGAGAGTGTGCGTAGTTCATGTGTACGTATAGTTATTCATCTGCTGGGTTTGGCGGTCTAGACGGGCTTCCCTGCCGCCTTCCCAGCTTAGATGCTTATTGGAAATGGGAAACTGCAGGTACTTTGGCTCAGCGTTGTTCATCACAGATGGTAAACAGAACAGGCTGGCTTGATAAATAGATCCCATTCTGTTTTCTTTGGCTTCCACGCACAACCTCCCAGCCGACTCTCGAGACACCTCCGTTCATGAAAGTCTGCAGTGACAAATGGCTGTTTATCTACAGGAGAACGCTGGGAAGTAATGAATGTCCCCGGGTCTACAGTTGAGAACATCTCAGAGGTCTCACTGGCCTCTGATTCCTGAGGGATGATACGCGACTTACACAGCCCTCCGAGAGTAATAAAGACATGAATAATTTATCTAATATTCTCATCATCCAGACTGACCTGCCGTCAAATATGTGGACCTCCACAGGAGAGGGCTTGTGTGAGTCACAACCTTCTTTAAATCTTAAAGAGATAAGAATGTCAGACTGATGCATTCAGATTGTGAGTTTGTCTGCATTTCAAAAGGATAGTTCACCCAAACATGAAAACTGTGTCATCATTTACTCTCATGTTGATCCAAACCCATGTGACACAACGTGGTAGGAACATTTTTGGAGAATGTTCACGCAGCTCTTTTTCATAGAACCAGGAAGGGACCAGATTATTATTTATTATCATGCCCTTCTTCACAAGATAAGTCTCTGGTGTCTCCAGAATGTGTCTGTGAAGTTCCGCCCCCTTTCCAGAAGAGGGCGGAGCTTTAACAGCTTGCACTTCGGATGCTCAACAACAACAAAGCTGGAGAATCTCACGCAGCCAAAATGAGGATTGTCAGTAACGGTGTTCAGCCTTACATTGTTCAAACCGGAGTCGGACACTGATGGAGAGACTCAGGAAGAAGTTACAACTTTTAAAATGAAACTGGACGTTTCTGAATGGTTAGTGGATAAATTTATGTAGTTGTTGTGGAGTTGATTCAACTCATCCACTAGCATGTGTCGTCATGTTTTGTGCAAAACCGTATGGAATCCCACTATACAGTGTACCTGTTTGCCAAACAGAGCCATACACACCAGAATAACGTTTATGATCAAATGCTGTGAACGGCCTTGCCAGGGTCAACTTGCAGGCTATCCAAGCTAACGAGACTCTAAATAATGTTCAGTGCTCGTCTGTGCAGCCAACGACAGAACAGTTAGCATGCTTTGCTTGAACTTTTTCCATGGTGTTAGAAGTGGTACAGTGTTGTCGCTTGCGAAAACAAAATGGCAGTGCCGTGGGTGGAAACGTGCAGATTAAGGGGCAGTAATATTATAATAAGATCCCCTTCCTATGTTACCAGGGGAGCAAAATCTGAGCGGCTCGTTTTTTCACATGCTTGCAGACAAAGGCTTGCCAAAACAAAGTTACTGGGTTGTCCTTTTCCACGTTTTCTGGGTTGGTAGAAGCACCAGGGACCCGATTATAGCACTTAAACGCAGTAAAAGTCATTTTCATGATATGTCCCCTTTAAAGATTAATCATGTTTTCAACAGCAAAAATAACAGCTTTTTTGAAACAACATGATGGTGAGTAAATGATGACAGAATTCTCATTTTTAGTGGGATGAATTATTCCTTTACCTTGTTTTTCCCCTGAAGGCTCCAGACAATCTCAGGCCTCAGGCTTGTCTTCATAAAAACCCACATGAACATTCCCATCATGCATCTAACAGCAGAACCCAAAAATGTGTCTATGACTGATCAAAACGGCTGTGAATATTGTCTTTTCCTGTTCCAGGATTAAACCTCTGGTTTTCACGGAAATTGCAGAGGAGCTAGAGAAAATTCGTTTCATCTGCCGCTCAGACATGTGCAGTACGCTGGTGTCAGAGACGCGGGTTGAAAGAGGTGCTGGTATCTCTGGAGGGCTTCCTGCTTTTAATGTAAATATTGCATGAGGGAGGTTGGCATGTTAGACACGGTCTAGATGGCAAGAGGATTGTGACTGCTTCATCCTTCCTGCATGGCACAGATGGAAGCGTTATGAAGGGATAGAAAGAGAGAGAGCAGAGAGAAAGGACAATGCAGGAGTTATGCTCGGAAAATAAGACCAGACTCAGGCCTAAAAGAAAAAAATTGGCTAGTAGAAAATCTCAATATTTCTCAGCCTTACATGAATGCATTTCCTCTAAAATAACTTAAAAGTAATCAGTGAGCCAATGTTTACCTTACGTGCAGCAACAGGTGTGACTGGCAGCTGAAGAGCTGATTGTCATGAAGGGTGTGTTCACATTTGGCAAGATTTGGTTTCATTAAAACAAACTCTGGTGCAATTGCTCTGTTAGTGTGGTTAATTTGATTAAGTGTGAACGCTGCGTTCTGAACCCTGGTGCGCATCAAACAAACTGACCAAGACCACTGAAAAGGTGGTTCTCGGTCTGCTTCCAAACGAACTCTGGTGCGGTTCGATTGAAATATGGACGCAACACAGACCAAAGACATCTTAATGAACCAAAAATAGGACGTGATGTCACAAGATGCGACCTAGAAAGGACAGTGTGTGACAGAAGAATTTCTGGCACTGTTTTGACTCCTTTACACATTTTATAAGCTGTTCATGAGTTCTCAGCTGGTAAAAATACAATTATAGTAGGGGTTGAACGACTTCAGATTTTTTAAAGCTGACATTTATGTGATTAAAAGTCGTGTCGGCTAGTCGCTGATGACGTCATTAATGAACAAATAAGCCTGAACCTCGAGCTGAGACTCGAACGTGAGTCGCCCTGTGCACAGCTATGGCATATTACACAGTACACCCTAACGCTCAAAATAATTAATTGAGTAGGTCAAACTCAAATGAAACAAATTAGTTCAATCAAATTAACTTTTATGAGTATTTAGAACTATCACAGTTCACGAAACTGACACATTTTAAGTAATCTGAATTGTTTCATTGTTTTGGAGTTTTATGAACCTGTTTCTTTTAATTTAGACAAATTTACCTGAAACTGAGCTGGGATTTCTATTTCCCAGCATGCTTTGCCATGACACTCGAAAGGGAGAATAAATGCTAAAATTAAGTGTTATATAATGGGGTTTTTTTTGTGCAAGATTAATGTTAAGTGGGGGATTTAGCAGTGTTTATTGCTTTGCTATCCCAATTTAGAAGAGTTTCTGTTATGTGTTTTTTTGGGGCGTTACCATCATGGAGTGGAGCATGGGCTTAGTTTGAGAACAGGTATTTCATAAATGTTCTATTTTGCAGTACTCTTTCAGCAATTGCTATGCTATGCTAATGTTATCAAAGCATCGTGTTACCAATTAGCATTTGCTGAATTAGCTACCCACACAGCAGGAGACTCCTAGGCGGATCCGCTTTCAAGTCGCCAAACCCGCGTGACTGTCACATTCGTTTTGGCGCCGCCCAGAGGATCAGCTCCGCCTCCGGGCGGCGCCGTAAATTCTACTGTCAATCAGCGGATCCTGAGCCGACCCATGTCGGATCCGCGGACACCTTTACTGTACACTGTCAACACGTCGAAAGACAAGACAGAGCAGGTTACTTATGATATGAAACAAAGTCCCAGCTTTCAAATTGTGTAATTTTTTTAAGAAATTCGAACAATAAAAACCATTTTGTGGCTCTTTAATGTGTCGTGAGAGATTGCTGTAGCGCCTCAGCTCAAGCGGCTCATGAACCAATCATCTCTTCCTACTAGTTAATTTATATCAAACACGAATGAACATGAGATGGAATGTTGTTTCAAACGCGGAAAGACGTCAGTAAACACCATTTTTCAAGTTCAAGTCCACCGAGGTTAATCTTCTAACTCCTGACTGCTTTGTCGGGCATTATGCGTTATGATTGGTTAGATCGCTTGTCAATCAAACTCCCGGCGAAGGGTCAATTAACGTACTTAAAAATTTCAAGTTAAGAGCAATTCAAATGTATGAGTACAAAATTGAAATCTGCCAGTTCTGCTTACTTAAACTTTGATTACCTCAAATTTTTTGAGATTTGCCAGCTTATTCAGGTTTACATGATTTGTAAACACAAAATATTCCAGTTGCACATTTTCACATTCTGATAAACTATATATATATATATTATTAATCTCATGATATTTAGTCTTCCATAGCCAAATGTAACAGTTCCAAACCAGCATAAACTAGCTCAGAAATTCAAGTCTAAAGGCATGCAAAACACGTTTGACTATGTTGTAATGAGTAAGAGTGAGTAAAGAGTGATGCTGACTAATCAACGAGGTGTAGAATAGGATAAAATATATTTAAATTACATGCACATCATAAAAGAGTGAAAGTAACACTCGGTTAGAGTGTCAGAGGAGGTGAGCAAGCCGCAGAGATCCTGATTGAGCCCGAGGCGAGATCTCGAGTAGCACTCGCGTCCGACTGTGTGACTGTGTTGCTGGGGGCGATGGAGGGTGTTAATGAGGAGACGTATCAAGCTGGCAGCAGCACTGCTGCGTCTCACTCTCTCAGGTTCAGCTCTATCACATCACACAATATGCAGAGGTGCATTTTAGCCCTGTAGGGGGCAGGAGACTCTTTCACCAAGCCATGAACCTGTATGAAAGATTATACATGCAAAAAACCAGTCCACCCACATCCGAAGCACATCAAAGTCTCGCGCACACAGGACGTAGCCAGCGCAAACACAGCGCTGCAGGCACTTCTGCTATTTTTCTCTGCATATCATCTCAAAATATGGAGAAAAAAAAAAAAAAAAAAAAAAGGAAGAGGATGGTATGCTTTCTCGGGTATAAGCACAGCTGGAAATCAATGACGGGCAAATAAAAAACGACCAGCGCTGGCAGATGGGGAACGCAGGGTCGTAAATCCACAGCGGATAAAAAAGATGGCCCTCCAAATGGCGATGCATGATTTAGCTGGGATTTAATGGGACATTGATAAAGTTGTCAGGGAAGTTATACGAGGCATCTCTTTAGGGAGGAGGAGGAGGAGAGACTGACTGCAGCATTCTGGGTAATTGAAAGGCCCTGGGAAAGAGAAAATTATGCTGCGCTCAAGGGATGTGGGCAAACAGAGTGAGTGTGTGTGGGTGTTTGTTTGGGCAGAGAGTGGGCGGGCAAAAACTATGGTATATAAGAGCTAAAGTAGGACTTTGGTAGAGTGAGCAGATCTTTTGGGCTGCAGAGCCGAGTCTGTAGATCACAGCAGTAAAGGCCGACTGAGCATAGAAGAAAACAAACCTCTGTTAACATAAATGCTAAGTAATTACTATGAGAGAAATAAAGAGAAATGTCTTTGGAAATATTATTTGATTATTATGTATTTGACTCGCACGTATTTGAAATATTACTTTTTAGTATGTTTTAGTATTTTTAGTTCTAATATTATTAGAAAAATATATATTATTAGAAATAAAAAAAAAAGCTTCGAAAAGTTAGTATGTGAATTTTTGCACTTTAAATTAAGGGGAGAAAAATCCAAAAGTTTTTGCCAGCCAACTGAATAAACAAAAGATAAAGAAAACAAGGAGGAAAAATATGATATAACTGAAAATATTATGATAAAATATATGATTAGAAATTAAGCAAAACAATAATAAGCAAATAAAATAAACAAATAAACAAAGATAAAAGAAACAATGAAGAAAAATATGATATATTCAAAAATATTAGAAATAAATATATTATTAAAAAATAAAAACACTTAAAGTTATTATTTGGATTTTTGCATGTCAAATTATAAAAAAATAAAATAAAATTAAAAAAAAATATATATATTTTTTTGCCATAAACAAAAGATTTAAAAAAAAAAAAAAAACAATGAGGAAAAATATGATATAGTCAAAAATATTACTAGAAATAAATTTAAGTATTTTGCCCTTCAAATTAAGCCAATAAATAAATAAATAAATAAATCCAGAAGTTTTTTTGCCAGCCAACTGCATAAACAAAATATAAATGAAACGAAGAAAGTATGACATATTCATAAGTATAATTAGAAAGAAAATATATATGATTAGAAATGAAAACACTTCAAGTTTGTATGTGGATTTTTAAATTAAGCAACAAAAATGTTTTTATATATATATATATATATATATATATATATATATATATATATTACATGTTTAATTCTAATCTCTACACAATGTTTTAAAAGTGCACAATTTGGTGGTTGTTAAAAGTGCGAAATTGATTGTTTTTTCCCGTTTGCCACCTTTGACTTTGATAGCAAATCCATTAGACATCATTTTCCTGCATATGCATATGCTCACAGAAACGTACGCTCAGAAGGCAGCACCCACAAGCAAACGGGACGGATTCACAGCCATTGAGATGAAGGAGAACGCTAACGGCTCGCTCTCTCCAGGTATAACAGGCCTCCTTGCTGCAGACAGTAACATCAACTGACAGTGTGAATCAGGCAGTCAGAGGCCACGGCCACAACATTACAGCATGTGCACATTGTATATGACAGACCTGCAACCTCAGCTCCTGCCTGATTGTTTTTGCTGTACTTTCTTTCTCAGTTGCCATGGCTACAATGTCATGCCACAGAATGGAACAGCGGGGAAGCGTATAGTAGCTTTGTGTGGCCTGCAGGAGAATGACATCAACACTTCTGATGCAACACCTGTTGTTAAGACATGATGCACAGCGGAAAAAACCTTTAAACCTTGAGTAGTTTATTGCTTTAAAATTGCATTTGCAATAGTCACACGTGTTCAGTAAATACAATACTACTACTACTAATGATCATCATCATGATTGCTTCATTAAATAACACATTAGATTACCCAAACCCCAAATGATGAAGTCTGCATCACTGATTCTGTTATTTTCCTGTGAATCTGTATTGTATAAAGCGCTATAGACTTGCAGCCAGTTGTAAGCTTCAATTTCATTTAGTCTCTATGATATGAGACTAGTCCTGAAGCTGTTCTGAATGAAGATCCTGTCTGAACCAATCAGCTTCCACAAAAAAACCCCATGACAAGAGGAAGCATGAAATCAGAGAGCACTAATTGGAAGGAGAACATGCTAGTTTCTGCTGTCACTGCATCTGTTCTAGAAGAAAAGAAAGTTGAATTACTGGATTAAATTAATCACAGTCGCTCACTCGCCGCTGACGGAACACGTGTTTTCCAGTGCTGTACATATTCTAAAGTCAAAAGCGTGATAACTCTCTAGTAATGACTGAAGTGATTGTAAGCTTTTGAGAGGTTTTTGTAAGGTTTTGGATAGAACGACTCAAGTGTTCTAGAAATTACTAGCCATTTGAGTCAGTTTTAAAGTGAAGATCATGGTAACCCACTCAAGTGTTACCAAACCTGTCAGAAGCAATTACTATCCAAAAAAACATCAAAAGCTTACAATGACTTCAATCATAACTAGAGAGTTTACTTTAGAATACTGATCCAAATAATCAGTAATACCTTTAGATAACACTTGAGTCATTACTAGTGGGTTACCATGATCTTCACTTTAGAATTAATTATACATTATTCACATTAATTATGAACCTGTATATAGTATATAGTTTATTGCACTCTAAAAAAGTTTTAGCTGGGTTAAAAATGGACAAAACCAGTGTTTGGGTTGTTTTGACCCAGCAGTTGGGTTAAATGTTTGCCCAACGTGCTGGGTAGTTTTATTTAACTCAACTATTGTTTAAAAATGACTGTATTGCTTGCTTAAAATGAACCCAATATAGATCGGAAATTAACATTTATTAATATGTTTAATAAATGAAGATTTATTGAGTTTATTAAATAATGCTTATTTATAAATGTTCACCTTTTGATTATTATTGTTGCCTCTTAGTAATTATGTGTCTGATTTTCAATTTCCAACCTATTTTGGGTTCATTTTAAGCCACCCATATAGTCATTTTTAAACAATAGTTGGGTTAAATAAAACTATCCAGCAGGTTAGGTCAAACATTTAACCCAACCACTGGGTTAAAACAACCCAACCACTGCGTTTGTCCATTTTTAACCCAACTTGGGTTGTTTTTAACCCAGCATTTTTTAGAGTGTAGTCCTCTGGAAGGTATGAAAAACTAGTAGTTATTGATTAGCTAATAATGAACTACCTCATTCAATCGAGCGCTATTATATACTAATTTGTTAATCAGAGTTTTTTGTTAGTTAATTGTAATGTTAATATTGTGTAGTTGTTCATTAATGAAGGAACAGTATTCTAAACCAGAAATTTCAACCTTTCAATGCTTCTAAAAAAGTCAAATAAAGAGAGACAATAAAAGGTTTACTCTTATTATAATAAAATTATAGTAGAATGATTTTCATTTAAAAACATCCTAACATCCTTGTCCTTGAATAGGAAAAAAACACATCCACATATCTGCAACCTTATCAATAAAAAGTGCTTTATTTTACCACCAGGTGTGTGTGTGTGTGTGTGTGTGTGTGTGTGTGTGTGTGTGTGTGTGTGTGTGTGTGTGTGTGTGTGTGTTCAAAGGTGGAGGTCACGCTTTGAGAGAAACTGATACTGTTCTGCGCCTATATAACGCAATCCCTGCTGTGTGCTTAACCAGCATAAATAATACACAACCTCACTGTCCTACATCTCACACACACACACAATGCTCAAGGCACTAACACACTCATCCTTGGGCCTTTACACACATACACAGATCTAACATACCACCAGAGCTCCATCATGCTGGCACATCCGCTTGTCCTCCACCCTCCACATCTGACTGTCCTATGAAACCTCCTCCACTTCAGACACCTTCACTGGTCTGAGGACCCTTCATACTGCCACACTCACACACACAGATCCTCCGTTACACTATTACCAGCACATTCTATAAAACATCCACAGAACATTAATTGTGTCGTAGTATTATATATAATAGGCTGCTAATACTTATTGTGTTATACTTATTTTTAATTATTAGTTTAAAAAATACTTCCGGCATACATTTAAATTGACGGAATGGTGTTTTTTATTTTGTCGTGTCTGATTTAGATCTGTGTCCTAAACTTATACGTTTAAAGGTGAAGTATGTCATTTCTGTAACACTAGCGGCACCTAGTGGATTACAAAAATACAGCATATTTTGCAAACGCACCATTCGCATGTGGCGCCTCCGTCGACTCAAACATCACAAAAGCTCTTACAGGTGCTTGTGAAGGCACGTCTCAACAGGTAAATATGAGCTGCTCTCAGTAAAAGGGCCAACATATTAGAAATACTTTTCGCTGTGTTGCTATTTGTCATGAGCAAGCAAATGAGTAAACCAACACTGAGAACGCAAGCATCTCGCATATTAGCTATAAGCCCATTCAACATAACTGCATCGGACACATTTTTTTACATGACGCACCACCCAGCATACCCGGTTAAAAAAGTCACCGCTCGCCACTGATATATATGTTTACTTACTTTTTTATTAGGCTTCCATTAACGCCATTATTGTCTTCATTCAACAAGAGGCAGGATTTATCGCATGAACCAATCATATCCAATCATAACCGATCATATCTAATCATTGCGTGATGGAGGCATTGCCTCCTCTCACATGACTTTCCCCCATTCATTCTCAATTACCCCCCACCAAACTCACCGCACGCTTTAGGGGTTCTGCTTTAACTCAATGGGATCAAGGGAGGCAAGCCTCCCGCTGTAACTTCACCAGCCTCCCTTGCCTCCTCAAACGAAAACGCCCCTGATATATATGTATTTTTAATAAATTATAATAATGATTAGTGCAAAATGTATGCTACATAAAAGACAAGCTCAAGTCCCTATATATAGGTGAGTAAATAATAAGAGAGTTTTCATTTTTGGGTAAACTATTGCTTTAATATCAACAACAGCATTAGCAAGTAAAAGAGAAAAGCCCTCATGGATCTTGGCTGGATAACTTCAGTAGGTTTAAAAGGCCTCCAGAATTAAACATGAGCACAAAGTGAGGAATAAAGTATGGAAGCCCAAACCTGCATGCATTGTATGCAAGCAAGAAAGCATGTATGTATGTATGTATGTATGTATGTATGTGGCAAGCAGGGTGGGGCCAAGAGCCGTGGGAATGGAGCGAGGCTGGTGGAGCGGGTGCTGGTGAGCATCACCTGCGTGACACACCAGTCTCTAGTCTCATTGAGGATCTCCGGAAGGATAAAAGGAGGAGTGACAACAGTGCAAGACGAGAGAGGACTAGGCCTGGACTTTTATTACATTTATATGCAGCAGTCATCCAGGAGGGGCTGCCGCTTTACTCTCGTTTTGTTGTTTATTTTATTTTTGAAATTTATGTTGAACATTCGCCAGTTTCCACCTCCTTCTTCCCTGAACTTTAAACACTGCTACATTGGTGCTGAAACCCGGGAGGAAGGAGGAACGCACTGTCAAAAAGCCCTCACCGGCCGAACAGAGTCTGGACGCTCGAGGCGGTGGGCTGGAGTAACTTGTGAGATTTTATATTAACTTTTACAATTTTTTGGTGGGTATGCATGTAGTTATTCCATATTTACATTTATTTTAACACTTATTTATGAACTAATTTATGTAGCATGTACGCAAGCATTTCAGCCCATATTCTCAGTTTTTCTCCAGGTGCGAGAGATTAAGCCTCTAATCCGGCTTCATTTAACACCACTTACTCTGATTACTCACACAAGCTTTTTTATGCTGTTGAAATACAGAAAATGTGCTGAAAATCCTTCTAATTAGTTCCAATATCATTTACAGGGAAAGAGGGAATTAACGCTCCCTCTCATTGGCTGTCTGATAAGGCGTTATCTGGCGCTGGGTTTCTATGTGCACACTTTTGATCTTTCTTTTTCCCCGGCGCTTTTCATCTTTCAGGGGATGGCGCTGTACCTCGGGCTGTGCGTCTCTGAGATTTACCCTCGACGGAGGGAGGCTCGCTTTAGCGTAGCCCTGTTTAATTAACCGCCGCCTGTATCAGCCCCTCCCAGCACACTGCTGATATCTGCAGACACAATTCATCCTGGGCCGATACGACACACAGAGAAGAGAGAGAGTGAGTGCGCTTATACACGACCATCCAAGCGTTTGGACACACCTACTCATTCTGCATTATGACTGTTACACATGTTAGAATAATAGTAAAGTGATGAAAACACTTCAATTACTTAAGCAGAAGCCTTTAGACCAACAGGTTCTTTAAGGGATAGTTCTTCCATATTTTTACTTTAAGTAATGCATATTGCATTGCATTTATTAATTAATTAATTAAAAAAAAAACACGTATTTTTGTTTATAATATATATTATGCTACATGTTTATTTTATGATCTATGGATGTTTTCATTTTTGTGTAGACTCTCACTTTTAAGATCATGAGAAACAAACTCTGTTCAAGTGTGTCCATCCTTTAGACTGGATGTGTCTGGAGACAGAATGGAAGAAAATGGAAAGCGAGATTGCAGATAGACTGATCTGATGAACATTATGACTCTATCATGGGTTTCCTGGACAGTAATTACTGCACTGACTCTTGGAATTGGAGAGGAAAATGAAAGAGTGACCACAATACTGATGGTCTGAGATTATGTCCATGAGAAAAGATCTCCGCTGAGAAGACCAGCTCAGACCAACATGAATTTCACGACGGATTAAGCTAATATTCAATCATCTGGGGCCGGTAAGATTTTTTAATGTTTTTGAAAGAAGTCTCTTCTGCTCACCAAAGCTTCATTTATTTGATCAAAAATTCCGAATTTTCAGCATCATTACTCCAGTCTTCAGCGTCACATAATCCTTCAGAGATCATTCTAATATGCTGATTTGACAAGAAACATTTCTTATTATCAATGTTGAAAACATTTTTTGTGCAAACCGTGATGCATTTTCTTCTCAAGATTCTTTAATGATTAGAAAGTTCAAAAGAACAGCTTTTATTTGAAAACAATTGCGTGTGCCCAGGGGCAGGGTTTATGTAAATTTTGGGGTTTGTGATGTCACCAACCCAGGAAGAAGCTTGTTGTAGCCCCTCATTGTAGCCCCCATTATTGGCCCGATAAGACAATTTGGGCGATATATTAAAGCTGATAAATAATGAATTATTTCCTTCAGCTGAGACACTTCAGATGCACACTGTTCACCATGATGGTTTTGAATTGCTTAAAATATTGTTGGAGTCACTTCAAAAAGGAAAATACAGTTAAGTGCAACAAGTGCAGCGTAAGTCTGTCATACAGGCTACATAATATTATAATGAGAACATTATAATTGTGTGTTTGGGACGTGTTTTAATGGTGAAACTTTTGTTTTTGTAATCAGGCTTTCAAAAATTATATAAATTTATTATATAAATTTAAATTTATCGGGCAATATATCAGTTATCAGCTTTCAAATATAAAGAATTATCAGTTATCGGTATCGGTCAACATTTTCATATCAGTGCATCCCTAGTTTTTATGTTTCGTTACAAGCTGTTAACGCATTGTCAATACAAAATGTGATTAATACATGGAAATTCTTAGGCTACATAGCCTCTTTAAGTAAAAAGCATCCAAGTATATACTAGTTAGTGTTTAATTCTAAACACAGCCTTATTTGAAGATGAGGGACTTCAGTCCACAACATCTACACCAACATGACCGCAATGAGAGGTGAGGATTGCTGGTCACAGGACACTTTTCTGCCCCATTAATCTCATATAATCCCTCCACCACCCTCCTATCAGCCCTGAATCTTCCCTGGTTTAGTTAAATTAACCAGAGCCTGTAATCCCCAACATCAAAACACACCCGGTGCTCAAACTCAGTGACACGCTGAGAGTCACACACATCTGCAATCATCTGGATAATTCTGAAGTAATGAGAGACAAACCAACAGGGCCTGTGAAATGTGTTTTTCTGGGACTAGATTCTCTGAATCGATTTATTTTAGCTGGAAAGTCAACAAAAATAGTGTGCATATTTTAAATACCCACACGGTAATGTCTATTTTTGGATAATCCAGTGAATGAAATACTTGGAAATGAAAAGCATTTGATCTCAGTTGATTATTTTCTGTTTTGGATTCTTGATGGACACAAACCAAAAGATCAGATTATTTATGATGTTCAGTCTGACATCAACGCAAAAACAGCTTCACATTATGAAACCGTACAAAACAAATATTATAAAACAGCAACTCTGTGTTGTGAGGCAGTCCTGCCACTGATATATACACTACTGTTCAAAAGTTTGGGGCCAGAAAGATTTTTTTAAACAAAAATTAGTACTTTTAAAACCGCAAGCATGCATTAAAATGGTCAAAAGTGACAGTAAAGACATTTATAATAAGATTTCTATTTCAAATAAATGCTGTTATTTTGAACTTTCTGTCATCAAAGAATCCTGAAAAAAAAAAATGTATCACAGTTTCCTCAAAAATATGTACACAGCCAAATCTCCAGAGTTAAATCAACTCTGCTCAGAGTACATATGGTCCCTCTCTAAATAGTGCTAAAATAACACTGAAGCAGAGTTAAAGTTAATGAGATAATTAAACAATTAATTAAGCGATGATTGTGCATTAGTGATGAACACCTGCTGTTAACAAGCAGAATCACTGAAGAAAAGAGAAACGC
The DNA here is from genome assembly GCF_019924925.1 of Ctenopharyngodon idella. Lineage (NCBI taxonomy): Eukaryota > Metazoa > Chordata > Actinopteri > Cypriniformes > Xenocyprididae > Ctenopharyngodon > Ctenopharyngodon idella. Next base: position 32,322,474 of record NC_067235.1, read on the forward strand.
ACAAACTACAACTGACTTCAGTCACAGCCTTATTAATTGCTTAATTATCTCATTATCTTTAACTCTGCTTCAGTGTTACTTTAACACTATTTAGAGAGGGACCATATGTACTCTGAGCAGAGTTGATTTAACTCTGAGGATTTTACTGTGTAGCAACACAACTGTTTTCAATATTGATAATAATCAGAAATGTTTCTTAAGCAGCAAATCAGCATTAGAATAATTTCTGAAGGATCATGTGACACTGAAGACTGGAGTAATGATGCTGAAAATGCAGCTTTGATCACAGGATTCACATAGAAAACAGCTATTTTAGATTGTTTATAATAATATTTCACAGTATTACTGTATTTTTGCAGCTTTGGTGAGACTTACTAACCCCAAACTTTTGAACAATAGTGTATCTACCGCGGTACAAACCATTTTGAAAAATCCTGTTAACATTTCTACTGTTGCACATAATATATACATCCTGCATAACTCTAGTACTATAGGCAACCAAAGCAAGAAATGTTACTTCATTGTGTACTGAAACTGATCAGCACCCAGAACTATGTGTTTTATAAAGCAGAATAAACTCACAGCAGCATCTCAATTGAAACTGAGTTCAGCTGAAGTCTCTCTGTGCCGCTCTCTGCATCTCAATACAGGCTTACGGGTGAAGCCCAGGGCACTAACACACACAGATTCACTCTGGCACGACAGGGCATGACTGGCACAGAATCCTGAGATCAGGGATGAGAAGACACGAGCATCAGGCTTTCGATGCCTCCATAACAGCTTCAAGAATCCAACACCAAACAACTTCTAAAAACGTTATGCTTACCGACTCCATTAACTAATAGCTATAACTATTCCATCACCTATTCATTTAGTGTTTTTCAATGACCAGTTTTTGAAACAATCAGTCAGTACCTGCACTAATTAAAGTCTGAAGTGTCCAGCAAAAATGATATACTCGCTACCTTTCTAAGTTTGGAGTCGATTTCTTTTAAATATAGTCTCTTCTGCTCACCAAGGCTGCATTAATTTGATTAAAAATACAGTAAAAACAGCAATATTGTGAAATATTACAATTTAAAAGAACTGTTTTCTATGTGAATATATAGCAAAATGTAATGTATTCCCGTGATCAAAGCTGAATTTTCAGCATCATTACTCCCGTCTTCAGTGTCACATGATCCTTCAGAAATCATTCTAACATGCTGATTTGCTGTTCAAGATTTTTTTTTTTTTTTTTATAATTATCAATGTTGAAAACAGTTTTTGCTGCTTTATATTCTGTGCCAAATTCTTTTATGAATAGAAAGTTCAAAAGAACAGAATTTATTTGAAATATAAATCTTTTGTAACATTATAAACATCTTTACTTTCACTTGTGTGACAATTTTGAATAATAATAAAAAAAAATCTTACTGACCTCAAATTTATGTACCATTACCAAGTGTGACACACATGTCCTGAAGAGTGAAGCTAAAGCATTTTGATCACCCCCCGGTGGCTGGCTGAAGTATAGGTCATAAACCCCGCCCTCTCCGTGTAATCAAATGGGACGTGAGCCAAACTAAAAAATCCAATTACACTGGTTTCAGTCATTTTAGGTAGTTCTTATCACACAGATGTATCTTCAAGAGATTGTTTTTCCAATAAGTTTGATTTTAGTGAGTTATTCAATGCTATAAAAACAGGTGTAACGTCATGATTGACAGCTGCGATTGAGTCAGTGGAAATGTGGGAGGGACCTTGATACCGCAGCTCCACTACTGCGCAAACACGGGATCTGAACAACATAATCGCAGCAACCGTTTCAGGGATATTCTGGCCTTATTTTTCTACAGTCATCCATCTTTTTTTTTTACAGTCTATGACCATTACCATAATAACACTCCTAGTGGTGACACAGGGAACTCCAACAGTCCATGCCGCTCAGGCCAGATTATGAATGCTGGAGTCAGAGGAATATAACTTTACCAGCAGCTGCAGGAGGGAGGAGAGACACTCGTGAAGAAGAGGATTTAAACATCAGAATGAGGGCAGTGTGACAGCGTGGCCCTCACGCAGGGCAGATGGCTTTTCAGGGATTACGGCGAGAGCGCGGTGTGCTTTTTGAGAGCAATAACACGAGCATCTCTCACTGCTGAACTCAATAACGGTGCCGTTTCAGCCGTGTAAGAGGGTACGTTATAATCCTGCTCAAGTCAGACAGCAGCCAATCAGAAATACTTTCTCTTCCACATATTCAAACTTGACTTGTTTATGAGACGCACCAGAACCAGCAATGTCAAACCTGCTTTGAAAATGCGAACAAGATTTAAAAAGTCTTTTCAGATCTTAAATTTTAGACCATTTCTCACAGAAAGCATCAAATGACAAATTAACTATAATGGTGTTTTATGATATTTCCGTATTGAAGCTAATGGAAAAGGGCTTAATGAAAAATGTTCACGTTGAATATCAAGATCCTTATCTCTTCTGCAAAATAAAGTAAATCATATGGGAACAACATGACCAAAATTACAGATCCAGATTCAGTTGTCTCTCTCAGAAACAGGGTTGCCAGGTTCACAACACAACCTGCCTAATTCCTACTCAAAACTAGTCCAGTCGCGTTTTTTGGGGTTCCCCTGGTAAAATTCCCATTCCAGGGGCTAAATATCATGTTATTTGGGGTCGCTTCAACCCACACACATGAAAAACAACCCGCGGCAACAGTGTTAAAGTAGCCCAATTCTGCGGGAAAAAACGCAGACTTGGCAACATTGTTGCTTTCTCCTGACAAAAAGGTCATCTGATCTCAACAGGATCTCCAACTGGGCTCCGATTTGCCACAGTCCACAATCAAAAGTCAGAGATCTCAAAATGAACAAACATTTCTCATCAAATTCTCTCAAGGGTAAATGAGCTTTGATCCACATTCATTCAATGCTTCGTTCCAAAACCTGCATATGCATCAGACAGATAACGCCACAATACACTGATAAGCATTAAAAAACACAGCACATATAAATATTGGATAAATTCACCCATTTTATATTCGACTATAATTAACCTATTTTAAACTATTTTTATTTCTGTTTTCGGTATCAAATGTTTGCCAACATTTCTCTCGCTCCGTCTGCCATCTGGAATGGATTTATTTAACTGAGCTCAATGCATTGCATCAGGGGATTTCTATGGAAGCTTGTTTCCGCCACTGAATAAAAAATAAAAAAAAGACTTTTATCTCACAACTTCTTTTCTTAGAATTGTGACATATAAACCTGCAATTGCAAGAAAAAGTCAAAATTTATATGACTTTATATGACTTTATAACTCACAATTCTGACTTTATAACTCTTTTCTCAGAATTATGAAATAAAATCGCAACTGCGAGTTATAAAGTTCAATTCTGAGGAATCTCTCACAATTCTGACATTATAACTCGCAATTCTGATTTTATATCACGCAATTCTGACTTTCTATCATAATTCTTACTTTATAACTCATAATTCTGACTATATCACGCAATTCTGACTTTATAACTCACAATTCTGACTTTATAACTCATAATTCTGACTTTATGACACGCAATTGCATGTCATAAAGCCAGAACCGCGAGATATAAACAATTCTGAGGAAAGTCAGAATTGTGAGATAAAAAGTCACTTTTTTATTTTTTATTTAGTGGCAGAAACAAGGTTCCATAGATTTCAGAGTTATTATTGTTAACTAAAGAAAAAAGAAAAAAAAAATCCTTGTTGACTAAAATAAAATATAGCAAATATAATATAATATAATATAATATAATATAATATAATATAAAGCAAAATATTCAAGTATCGTCAAGTTACGTTTACCACAGGCCTTATTTTACTCATAAAATGAAAAACCCCATAGGAAAATCTCGAGTGTTGAATTAGTCTTCCGGGTTTTGACGTCATCCCTGCAGCTCTCTATTATTATATCTATAGGTTTTTGGACCAGATGCCAACAATCATTTCATTTGTGGAGTAAACAACAGAGTCAAAGTTAATATTTAAATGAAACATGAACTCTTAAAGTCCTCCAGCCTCTATATAACAACAACTAGTGAGCCATAAACTATTCCTCGGGGCATCATCCTCCTCCTCTTTATTTAGGAAGACACGACACACACCAACAAATCAAGCATCTTGTCCTTAAAAAGCCTTAAAACAAGCCGCCGCTGCCAGCAGCATCATTAATTCAACAGCAGGATCGTCGTACTCTACAGCAACAGAAGAGCGCCTGAAGGCCTTTTACTGTGGTAAAGGGGTAAAAATAAAGCATGTTACCTTTAGAAGAGGCGTTTGAGAAGGATCAGGGTCGGCCCGCAGACAGATGGCACATAACAGAGAAAGAAAGAGAGATAAACACAGGTTAGCGTGTTCATGCATCATATTTCTGACTCAGGTTGACATAGAGAAGCAGTGACTTCATTCTTACAGGCGTTTGTTTCTGTCACTGAGAATGAGACACTGGATTTCATGATATCAAGTGGAGGACAAACACAGTGCCAACAATGTTTAATCACACAAAAATGTCTGTAAAGGTGACGTGTGTGAATTGTCACCATACAGACTTAATAATTGACCTCACAAAAACATGATGTGCTTTTCTCACATATTTTAACAGAGAGAAGCATGGTTAGCATTGTTTTTCTGCCTGTGACCCTTCAGAAGAGACATGTGACCATCACCATAGTGCAGATGCTGATACTGCTAGCGATCATGTGTATCATCAGCCCATTGATCACACTGACTTTGACTGACCTGTAAAACACATTCATCATAAAATAAGAATTATAATTCCAATGATATTATTTGCTTAACAAAAAATTAAGGTTTTCATAAATTAAAAATACATAAATAAATAAATAAAATTTTATATATAAAAAATAATAATATTTATAAAAAATAAATAAAAAAGACATGTATGAAAATAGGTTATGAAAACAAAAAGCTTAATAAAAATGTTTTTTATATGAATGAATATAACAAATAAAAATAAATAAATAAATATGAAAGATGGAAACATGGTGTGAAAAAAATGAAGGCTTTTAAGTTAAAATAAATAAATAAATTTAAAAGACATATGAAAACAAAAAGCTTAAGAAGGTTTTAATAAATAAAATAAATAAAGATGAAAGTAGGATATGAAAACAAAAAGCTTTAAAAGTTTTTATGTTATAAATAAATAAATAAACAAATAAAGACAGATAAGAAAATGGGATATGAAAACAAAAGGCTAAATAAAAAGGTTTTAATAAATAAATAAATATAAAATACAGATATGAAAACAAGACATGAAAAAAACTTAAAAGGTTTTTTATAAAATAATAAATATGAAATATTTGAAAAATATGAAAATATGGTGTGGAAAACAAAGGCTTTAAGTTAAAAATAAATAAATAAAAAAGATAGGAAAATAGTTTATGAAAACAAAAAGCGTAATATAAAAAGGTTTTTAATACAAATTAATAAATAAATAAATGACATGAAAATATGGTGTGGGAGAAAAGCTTAACAAAAACGAAGGCTTTTTTGAAGTTTAAATAAATAAATGACAGACATGAAAATAGTTTATGAAAACAAAAAGCTTAATAAAAAGTTTTTATATGAATGAGTGAAAGAAAATAAATAAACAAAAATAAATTGACAAAAAAAAAAAAAACTTAAGCCAACATTTGTTATTTATTAAAAAAAAAAAAAAAAAGTTGTTTTAATAAATAACATGAAAATATGATATGAAAAAACTTTTGCAACCCATTTTACTTCTATAATGATGTATTTCTGCATGTCATCCGATAGTCAACACAAAATAATTATATGGAGGGATTACTTTTAATCAGGAATTAATTGAATGGTGAAAAGGGCATGTGGTTGGAAGGGAGGAATTGAGTTAAGTTTTAGAGGCAGAATAAATTATATATATATATATATATATATATATATATATATATATATATATATAAGATTAGGAAAACAAACAGTTTGAAATAGCATGAACCAATGAACCATGAAAAATAAGACCACAAACATGCATCAACAGATTGATTTCAATCTATGCTACAGTAACAATTATTGTAATGTAATATTCTCTCATCCTATCTGACTCTCACAACACACTCACAAACCCTCTTTCTAAACTTATAACAAAGCGTCTAGTTGTTTACACACTGCTGAAATATGTACTCTGAAGAAGCTGACGAATGATCAACATGCATGAGCAGCTCTGTTCTCCCTCAACGCCTTCCTCGCCTCATGAAAATGTCAGAAAGCTGGTGCCTCGGCGGGGGGCGTTTTATTTCTGCTCCACGGCGCCCTAACGGCCGGAGCAGGACACAAACAAACACGGCCTCATTTAGCTGCGATAGTAAAGCAGGCAAAATCGCCACGTCTGAGGGGGCCGAGGGAGATGTGCAAATATCCGAGCGTACAGTACGTACGGAGGGATTACGTAAGGAAACCCAAAAACACTCTCTCCCTCTTCTAGTGGCTTCCTCTTGGGAAAATAACTCAAAGGAGTCCCCGTCAGAGCTCATGAATTGGAATTTTATGGAGTTTTTAGGGAATGCCATGACTAACTCTGACTGAAGAGAGCTTGTGATTAATCTTTTATTCCAATCAGAATTCAAATTACCCCACGAGGAAACGAGAGGAAGGCCACTGCTTGCACGATTACGCTTTAAAGCTCAAAACAGCTCTCTTTAGAAGTGCTATTTAAATGAGGGGACCATTTGCAATTCAGAAGGCACGCTTGACGCAAAATATAATAACTACAGCAATGACCAAAGCCGTGCTATAAGCAAAAGTGGCTGTGTTTTGCTCTCTGTTGTTGATGAAATAGCATCAAACTCCAGCCAAACGTCTGCTGACAGATTCGCTGCAAAACACAAGCAGCAATATTGTTACGACTTCTCAAGTGATCCTCTGCCAAGAAAACAAGATTCAAAGCTGAGGACTTGATTCTTGTCAGTGCTGTTTTAATATCTGTTTGTAAGTGTAACAACATTTACTGGAGTCTAAGGACGAAAAGAGGACAAAACAATGTTATCTGATATAAGGAGACGTAAACACTCAGCGCTTGAATTGATTTTAAATGCAAAAATCACCCAAACATTCACTCTTATGACTGGTGTTTATGTTGGGACCCATAATGGCTGGCAGTATATCAAAGTATTAAGCCAGAAAACGTGTTTAGGCATGTAATTGTACTTTAATATCTATGTGAAAGTACTCAAGATGCAGGTTATTTTACATGCATGAATGCATTTAGCAGACATTTTGGCTATGTTCACACTGCAAGTCTTATTGCTCAATTACGATTTTTGCTCAGATCTGATTTTTTTGTTGATTCTCCGCTGCAGTGGTCGTGATGCTCAAACAAATGTTTTGAAAGCACCGCAGCGGGAACAAACCCGCAAATGTCTTACTTATAGTTGACACTGCCGATTAAACTGTGATAAAATAAGCTATTTTTACATCCCAAAATCACACGTGTCACCATTAAATACAGTAATGATGTACAATTACTGTAGTACTTTCCACCCTTGCTGAGGAGCCGGTAATGCTGCTGTCAGCTCAGTGCTGGATGATGCACACTGGAAACGCTTTCTCATCCCTGCCATGAACAAAGACGGAGAAGCTCAAGGGATCATGGACTGAGAATTCACTCTCTGTTCACTGCAGAGCCAGAGAAGGATTGTGTGTGAGTGCAAGATGGGGAGAAAAAAACATGTAAGCCATCTTGTCATTTCAGAGCGTTTTCTTAAATAAAGCATAAGAAGGAGATCTTTAAAGAGACGTTGACTTTAAGATGTAACAGCCGTTTCCCATCAGCTTACAGAGTGTCACATCAAGTTCAGCATCTTTAGTGTGATGCACACAAGAGGAGCACTGTATACACTGCACTGCTCAGCATACATATACACTGTGCATATTTTATTATGGGTTGGTATGATGGCATATACAGTATCATACAACCAGAGATGTGCGAATGGTGGAGTATCTGCTATTCTGTTTATACCAAAGTATTATTTGCACAGACTGCTTTACATTATTTACACATGAGAGTGACAAAGAAACATGGAACATTGAAAAAATACAGTATTTAAATCATTAGAATATTATTTTGGACATTACTACTTGATTGTTAAAGAAACTACGGCTATAAAAAAAAATATTATATACACACACACACACACACACACGGTTAGTAAAATATATTATTTAATAATAATATTAATAGACAACTATTAACATATAATTAACATAATACATTTATTATTTATATATAAATATACCTATATATTTATTTTAATATGAATGTAATATTAGTTAATACTAGTTAATATAAACTAGGGCTGTCAAAAACATTATTTAAAATATTTAAAAATAGAACATTAAAAAACATATATTTATATGATATGCTGACTACTTAATCCAATACACCAATATTTAATATTAATAACAATATCATTATAATTTTGGTATAAAATTTATATGTTATTACTATAATAAAACAATATAAATACTTGTTAGTTAAATTATATAGTAGGTTTGTCAAAAACTGTAAAAACTCAAAATAAAAAATTAAATCAAATTAATTATATGCTATGCTGACTACTTAATCCAATACACTAATATTTAATATTAATATATAATTAATATTATATGTCAATGTTGTATTAATATAATATTACTACTTGTTAATGTATAAATTAAAATAAAAAAGTACTCAAATTAATTGTGATTGATTAATTAAAGACACCAATATTTAATATTAATAATAGTGATAATATTATAATATTGATAGATAATTAATATCTAATATACAAATAATGTTAATATTACATCACACACACACACACACACACACCTGTATAGTATATATACATACACACACATATACATATATACATATATACATATATACACATATATATATACATATATATATATATATATATATATATTTATATTATATACATACACGCACACATACACACAGTCAAACCAAAATTTATTCCAACACCTTGAACATTTCATTCATTATTACAGTTTATTCACTATAGGTTTTTTTTTTTTTTTTTTTTTTTTTTTTAAAGGTAATAAAATATGACAAGATCTCAGAGTTAAACTGTGTCAGAAAAAAATAATCTTAATTATGTCAGATAACACTTAAGCAAAACATGGTCAGGTCAAAGTGTCTGAATAATTTTTGGTTCCTAATTTTTATAAATTTTACTGGTAGTCCACTGTATGAAGAATTTTTGGGTATAATATGTCACAGTTTACTTTATTTTGCTATCCTCACTTACATAAATGAACTATAGTGTCCTGCACCCACTAGTAAAAATATATCAAAAATGTCTGAATAATTTTTGGTTTGACTGTATGTATATATATATATATATATATATATATATATATATATATATATATATATATATATATATATATATATATATAGATAGTCATACAGTTCATCCTAAACTAGATTCTCCACTGTCGTGTTTGTCCTTCATCCTACAGGCGCAAACTTTACACAGCAAAGGCACGGCAGATGACAGAGAGTCATCTCACATAAACACCATTCAAATAAACCGAATGCTGCCTGAGAGGCCAAAGGGGGCATTGCTTCATGCTCTGTTTCTCCTGACACTGAGAGTTTGCCTTGCTGTGCATGACAGTGAAAAGAAATGCACGCTCACAGATGAGTTTCTTTGCACCATTGGAACATGTTGGGCTTCTCGTCAGAATATACGAGGAGCACACTCAGAAAAATCACTACTTACAAACCACACAGAGTGCTTGATAGCACAAACTCTATTTATTTGCTATGGAAAGCTTCCCTTATCAAATACTCCCTTAGCATGCTGGGCATTTGACCTAAATCCAGAACTACTGACCGTCTTTAATGCATCCTTAATTATCCAATAAAGGCTTTGCCTGTAGACAAAGAGGCCAGCTCATGTCACCACAGGCAAATCCACTTAGTATCAGCTCACTTCATTTAAGAGCAAATATTTGGAAAAACACACAATAGTTAAGGTCCATTTAGCTAAAATGACTTGTATAACCCACAGTAATAGTTCACCCATCATTTACTCATCCACATGTCCTTCCAAACCCTTTTTCTTCATGCAACACAAAAAGAAACATTTTTGAACGGTAGTGTATAATTTCACTAGCCGTAATGCTGCTTCTCTCCTACATATTCTACATTAGCAGTGTGTCTTCATGCATCAACTAAAGCTGGAAGCTGTGTGCAAATCAACCCGTTACAGCACATGCAGCTGTGCAGCTCTGAAGAGGCTCGAGCCATTACACTCAGCGTCAGACATCCCACACACTCCATCCCACACAACACATCATACACCTGGGTGGTCAATGCATGAACGGAGGTCAAGGTCACAGCAACATCCTGACAAAAAAAACAGCAAACATCACACTATAGATGTCAAAAGGTTAATTTTAAAATATTTTTACATTATCAGCAGTACAGACTCAATTCAGTACTCAAGGGCTGTCTGAGTAACAGGCGGATGCTTTTGAACGCTCACATGCATATATGCAGAAATGCATCAAATGCATATTTGATGAACGCTCACATGCAAATATGAAGAAGGTGTCAAATGCATATATTTGACGTGCAGATGTTAAAGAGGACCTATAATGCACCTTCTACAAGATGTAATACAAGTCTCTGGTGTCTCCAGAATGTGTCTGTGAAGTTTCAGCTCAAAATACCCCACAGATCATTTATTACAGCTTGTCAAATTTGCCACTATTTGGGTGTGAGCAAAAACACGCCATTTTTGTGTGTCCCTTTAAATGCAAATAAGCTGCTGCTCCCGGCCCCCTTTCCAGAAGAGGGCGGAGCTTCAACAGCTCGCGCTTCGGTTGCTCAACAACAACAAAGCTGGAGAATCTCACGCAGCCAAAATGACGATTGTCAGTAACTATTTCTGTAAAAGAAAATATCTCACCTTAAAATAAACTGTTACCGGATTAGGTTTGGTTTAGGATTAGTTGCAATAATGCACAATTTATAGTAATTACTATAGTAACTATATGTAACTTATGTAACAAGGACACTGTAAAATAAAGGAATGCAGTTGCAAAAGAGTTGAAAATGTTAATGGTTCTGAAATGCTGTTATTATGACAACCTGACATTCCAAACTCAATGACTCGTGTCAGTAAGACATAAGAATCAGCCCTGGTTGATGTGTGATCCATTACTGGTGAGCTGCAGTGGCAGAAGGGTCAGTATACAACGCTTCAACCTAAACACTGTGAGTTAAACACACAAAACACTGACTGAGTCACTCTTACTCAAGCACACAGCGATGACACGGAAGTGCCATGAAGCCGCGGTGCCATTCCTGTCCAGAGGGCTGGAGTCATCAGAGAGGTGCCCGTGCCGTTCCAGACCAAACATTCGCCAAGGGCATGTGTTTAACGCGTCCTTTTTGGAAGCATGTTACAGAGTTCACGCTTCAGTGCCTCTGTTCATGCGCTCTTCGCTGGCCTTCACCCAAACAAACCCACTGGCACACGTTATGGTTTCTGACAGTCCTGCTCCTGAACCGGTCATAACGAGGCCTGGACGACAGGCTGGTAATACACAATACACCTTTATTCATCTAGGTCAATGTTAAATGATTGTTCATTGTTGTTTCACAATACTGCACTGTTGATATTTGAAATCAACCCAAACAAACACACCCCTCCATTCATTGCTCCGCCCCCAAAATGCAAAGAGTGTCTCTGAAGCTAAGCAAAATAATGCTTCATGAAAAATAAAGCATTAAAAATGACGAACGAAGAACAAGGAAGCACAAAAAATGAACACACAGTACACACGAGTATATACAAGCAAGAGGTTGTTTTTAGTCACCAGCAGCACACACTCAGAAACAAGAAACAAAGTAACCTTGGCATCCATTTTCAGGCCTTCACACTTAGATCTCTCAAGTGCTGGAAAGCTTTTCTAATATTAACGAGGGTCCTAAAGCTCTTGCCTGATCATTGCCCTTCTTTTCCCAGTGATATTCCTCTGAGCTTTTCGCTTTTGTAATGTCGGCCATCTCTCTAACTACAGTCTTTCTTCACTCTTTTTCCCCTATCACGAGTGGACACGCCCCTACTGCTGATTGGCTCACTCTCTCTCCTCCCCCATCATGAGTGGACACGCCCCCTACTGCTGATTAGCTCACTCTCTCTCCTCCCCCATCATGAGTGGACACGCCCCCTACTGCTGATTGGCTACAAGTTTGTTGTGGTGCTCGGTCGGATCCACTTTCAACAGAGTTTTTCAAAAATCGCTCACTGCACCTTTAACTAATGTTAACAAATTGAGCCGTGTTTTAAAGCAAACAGCTGTTTGGCCGAAATAATTTTTTTATTTAATTTGAGCCCTTCCCGCAACCCTTATGGACGCAGACGGCACCCTCAACCCTAATCAGTCGGCAACATGCCAAGACGAAGCTCCAGATAAACTGGGCATGACAAGACAGATAAACCAGACACCCTTGTGTTTAACCTCACTATCTGGTGATTGATCAGTATAATCTGTGGGTGTTTCATCGCTGACCCCGCTATTGTTCAAGGCTTGGTAGGATGAGCATTAAACAGCGTTCAGCCATCACCGACAAACATAGGAAAGATGCTCGGTGCGTCAGACTTCAGCAGCAGATGCAGAACAGACTCTGACAAGAAATGCAAACAGTATTTGTTAATAACTCCCAGATCAGACAGCTTTCAGTCTCACCACCCGCTGCGTGCGCTTGTTGCTCAGTAGGAAAGCGTTCTCATTTAAGGAAAGCTCCTCGCCGAATGCTCACTCCTCTAAGCCAGAGATTTGATGGATACATTGCAATGGCAAAGCATTCAGCATCTGGTTTTCCTCTTATGCTCTTTAATAAGAGGAAAAACAAATATGTCAGTTAACAAATGGCAGAAGGTACACCTTTAAATGGGTCCTTGATTATGATTTTAACTTTAGTTAGTGTGTAATGTTGCTGTTTGAGCATAAACAACATCTGCAAAGTTACAACGCTCAAAGTTCAATGCAAAGGGAGATATTTTCTTTTACAGAACACTTTTAAGGACTACAACAAACGGCTGGTAGGGACTACAACGAGCTTCTTCCCGGGTTGGTGACATCACTAACCCCAAAATTTACATAAACCCCGCCCCCGAAAACACATAACAAAGGGGGTGAGGCCATGTTGGGCTGCTTTAGAGAAGAGGAAGAGTTGTTGTAGTAGAGTGTTGTTGCCATGCCGTCATTTTACGCCGGACTGTTTCACAAACGAAAAGATTAATATGACGGCACATGCTAGTCGATGAGTTGAATCAACTCCACAGAAACTACATAAATTTATCCCCTAACCATTCAGAAACGTCCAGGTGCATTCTAAAAGTTTTAACTTCTTCCTGAGTCTCTCCATCAGTGTCCATTAATGACAGGCCATTTCGGCTGCGTGAGATTCTCCAGCTTTGTTGTTGTTGAGCAACCGAAGCACGAGCTGTTAAAGCTCCACCCTCTTTTGGAAAGGGGGCCGGGAGCAGCAGCTCATTTGCATTTAAAGGGACACACAAAAATGGTGTGTTTTTGCTCACACCCAATTAGGGGCAAATTTGACAAGCTATAATAAATGATCTGTGGGGTATTTTGAGCTGAAACTTCACAGACACATTCTGGAGACACCAGAGACTTGTATTACATCTTGTAAAAGGGGCATAATAGGTCCCCTTTAAGACTTATATGGACAGAACTGGTTTTCCCTCATGCATTTCATGCCAATCTAACATGCCTGTAACAAATAACCTACTGTTGTTAGGCTAGTTTAGGTGTCCTTTGAGAAGAAATGTGTGTGATTGGGATATTGCATTTTCACAATGCTACTTCATTCAATTTGACCTTTGTGGATTTGCAATACTAAAGCAATTTTTCCTCATTGCACGGCAGTATATAACAGAGCACAGATGTTTACTGCAGTGCAATGAGAAAATTAGCTTTACTGCATATTTTGGCAAAGTCATCCAGGTATTTTGTGCATATAGATAATTTGTGCACAGTATACATACTACTACATAATGCAAAAATAGAAAGAATCAGTATAGGCATGCAGTGCAAGCCTCAAAAGCCTCTAATTAAAATCAATCTTCATTTAATTTACAATCAACTTCTATTTATTACAACACTGAAATTAAAGAAAATGTTTAAATAGATCTTTCATGTCATTTCCACATTTTGTAATGAAATTATAGAGGAAGCTGTGCTCTTGTGCTCTTGAAGCAATTGCCACGGGTTGCATGATTTCTTTACAGAGGCATTTAGACGAGTGTGTGCGTCTTTTATCGTTTGTCATACTCAGAGAATTTTAATTGATCGCCCGCCGTCTCACATTCATGCGAATGAGTAGCTCAGGGAAGTAAAACTAGCTCTGATGATTAGCTGAATCTCTAGAAAGAGGAACAACAGACAGAAAAAGAGAGACTCTTTTCTAAAGACTTATTTTTAGGGCACCTCAGTGCAGGTGAGCGTCATCCAGAGGGACTTGAAGATAGAACTGATAATCATCTGGAGACCTCACAGTATCAGAGCCACAAAGTTCAGATCATACTAGCTCAATTACAGACACTCAACAACAGAGACAGACAGTGAGCTAGATCTTGACGTCGTACTTGCTGAAGAATAAGGAAAACACAATTCTAATTAAGTCAAACAGAGGCAGTACTTAATAGCACAGTACTCATAAATACACACATAGACATATGAATATGAAATGTATTTATTTATTTATACATACAACATGTCTTTCTGGTTCTCGAATCTGATTGGCTGAGAGCCGTGCGATATTCTCCCAGTATCAGCACTGGAACCATTTCACCGTTTGTATCACTGCTTGTGGCGACTGTCATAGCAGTCGAGCAAATCCACCATATTTTTTTTATAAATACTACTGTTGTTATGTCATGAAATTTAGTTTTAAAAGTTTTTTAGGCGAGAACGCAGTTGTTTAGACCGCAAATATGTGACTCATATATAATCATAGCGCATATTTATAATTTGTTTTGACATTTTCTGAGATGCGAGCTCCAGGCCGTCAACCGCCGTTCAGTGCTCGTGTACCCGCCGAGAACAGCTTGGTCTCGGCCAGTTCTTTGGGAATTTGCCGCTGACTCTTATGTAGATAGTGGTTAAACAAGATATAATTCATTTGGGGTATATCAAACGGGGTGTATCATACTTGTTCGAGAGCAAAATGATTTGGGTTAAGGGGAAAAGTAAGTTTTATAACTTTATATTTAACTTAAATCCTGTACTAGAGCTCTACTTTTGTACGTTTGACTGAATTGTTTGCTTGTATTTTTTAATTTATTCGATTGTGTTTGTCTTTTATAATGGCTATTGTTGTTAATTTAAATATTGTTGCTCAATAAATATTTTTTTATATAAATAATATGCCGTATTTGGTATTGAGAAAGGGTCTATCGATAGTATCAGTACAAGTTACATTATTATGCCATTAGATGGCGGCAAAAACACTGTCTTTATTAATGAGTCAGAACAAAGTGGAAAATCTCCTTAACTTTTAAAAGGACAAATATATCGCTTTCCTCAGTGGACATTCGAACAGATTTTTTTTATAATGGATATCATATTATTGACATCAAATCACAGCCGTGCTGATATACAGCCATATCACATGACTACTCGTGTGATATTGCTCATATATAAGTGACCCTGGACCACAAAACCAGTCATAAGTCTCACGGGTATATTTGTAACAATAGCCAAAAATACATTGTATGGGTCAAAATTATCGATTTTTCTTTTAAGCCATTAGGATATTAAGTAAAGATCATGTTCCATGAAGATATTTTGTAAATTTCCTACCGTAAATATATCAAAAATGTACTTTTTTGAGTGGATATGCATTGCTAAGGATTTTCAAATAGTTGTATCTCGGCCAAATATTGTTCTAACAAACCATACATCAATGGAAAGCTTATTTATTCAGCTTTCAGATGATGTATGAATCTCAGTTTCAAACAAAACTGACCCTTATGACTGGTTTTGTGGTCCAGGGTCACATATGTGATAAATATGCATGCAAAAGCTTGACCTGAAATCCTATTCAGTGGTGTGCATTTGAATACAAAGAGAAATAAACCCATGTGTGATGGGCTACTTAGTTAAAACACAGCCAATTTAACCATCATCGACATACAATCAGCCTAAAAGCAGAAGGATGACTATAATATCAAGAAGACACAAAGCCACACTTTCTCCATACAATTACAGTCATCTTTGAAGCACGTCTCTATTTTTCACTCGGAGCGCAGATAACGCTGCTGACAAGCGGCATGCATCTTTATTTAACGGCAGTGTGGGACGTGCTGAAACTGTGATAAGCCGCTGCTGTTACTCAGCACACGCCGCTGGGGGTCGTGACCCCGACAAAAATATTAGTGGGGAAAACTTGACGATGTGCAGCAATCCACACTGGAATTACTTGAACTGCTTTTAGCGTCAGACGCATGTTGCCCCCCTTCTATTTCCAGAGAAATGGCTGGGAAAAAAAACACCAGGCATGCGGGGGAAAAAGCGAATGCTTTTAGTGTGGCGCTTGACCTCTGCTCTACATCTGCGCTCAATTACGCAACACGTACCGCATCTGAACATGCGCTGTGCAACGGTTTGACGAGGCAGGGTTTAAATGTAAAACCCCCTAAAACACATGGTCTTAGATGACTGGATCATCCCTTCCTATCAAACAGCATGAATGTTTAAAAGGCTCGCTTAATGGAAAGCAGGATTTTACATGCTCTTTGGAAATAACAGAGTTTAATAAACATCACAAGTGATCTGAAAGGCTCTACACAGGCCCAAATATTACCCTAATCACCCCAAAATAGGCATTACCATGATGTTATGTAATATATGAACCTCTTTTGGTTGAATGTAAAATTAAAATAAAATAAAATAAAATAAAATAAAATAAAATAAAATAAAATAAAATAAAATAAAAATTATAATTAAAAAATAATAAAGCATAAAAATAGAAAAAAAAAGATTTATTCTTATACCGCACACCCATAGCATCATGTGTCAAACACAAAATAAAAATTAAAAAATAAAATATTAAAATAAAAATAAATAAAATAAAAATTAAATAAAAAATAAAAAATACATATAAAATACAATAAAAAATATAATATAAAATATAAAAAATAAAATAAAGTAAAGTAAAGTAAAATAAAAATTATAATTAAAAAAAATAATAAAGCATAAAAATAGAAAAAAAAGATTTATTCTTATACCGCACACCCATAGCATCATGTGTCAAACACAAAATAAAAATTAAAAAATAAAATATTAAAATAAAAATAAATAAAATAAAAATTAAATAAAAAATACATATAAAATACAATAAAAAATATAATATAAAATATAAAAAATAAAATAAATTTAAATAAAATAAAATAAAAAATAAAATGATTTTATACCATAGTACTATGTTTCAAACACAAATTAAAATAAAATAAAAAAATTAAAATCATTAAATAAATTAAAATAATAAACTAAAAACAAAGTATAAAGAAATAATTTTATTCCTACCACCTATATAGTATCATGTATCAAACACATATTCACCGAACATCCTGTCCTCCGCCATAGCTGCCAAAACTAATTCGCTCTTCAGCATATGTAAACTATCTACACCGCATTTTGCTTGACAACCAACCAAAAGTTGGATGAACTAGTCCTTTAACAGACGTAAACACACACATACATTAACAATCTTAAAGGTTCAGTGGCAAAAACAGGCTGTTTAACTCTGAGAACCAGAGCGAGGACAGAAAATGGTGATGAAAAACTAAATTACGACTATTTTTGTTGTAAGATTATAAGTGGACTGCAGGGAAAATATAAAACACTACAAAAGTGTGGAACATGGCCTGTGGAAAACAAAAACTAGTAAAGAGCTTTCTCTTTTCCATCTTTCTTAAAAGCAGCAATAAAAGCACACAGATCCTCTCGTATTAAACTGTGATGTGAGGCAGGAGTCGCTGTGTGAGTGGAACGGGATGCTTTATGAAGTGACGCAGCGCTCTGCTGGCTGACCACAGCGCCTGTGCTGCAGCACTGATGCTGATTCATGATGTGATTGAAACGCCACACAGACGAGTCTCAGTAACAGCAGCACCAGGCCTCAGCACGGAGCTCCGCCGTGGGGCTCATTCTTAACCAGAATGACCTAGAGCATGTCACACTGTCAGTAACCTGCGGTATTATAGCCAAACTGCCTCATGTTTAGATGCAAAAGTAATAAAGAAATAATGTAGAAGTACAGAGCAGAACACAAACAAGTCAACATGAGCTTGCCAAGCAACGTCGCAACTTCATAATAATCGAATGTTTAATCAATTTCACGATTCGACTGAAACTCATCCAGAGATTTCCATATATTTTAAAATATTAGTTTTATTTTAAATGTATTACTTTCTTTGAGTTTCTTGTAGGATTTCATTATCATAATCATGATGCATTTTATTCAAACTAATTAGTCCAAAATGGGCATTACCACACAGTTATATAATATATAAACCATTTTTAAAATAATATAAAATAAAATAAAATAAATATATAAAATAATATAAAATAAATATATAAAATAAAATAAAAATAAAATAAGATAAATAAAATAAAATATAAATTTAAAAATAAATTAAAATCAAAATAAAATAAAACATAACTTAAAAAATAAAATAAGTTGAAAAACAAAACAATTTAAAATGAATTTAAAAAATAAACAAATAAATAAAATAAATAAAACAAATTTAAAAATAAGTTAAAATATAAAATAAAATAAGTAATATATAAATTTAAGAATAAAAAACTATAATAAAATCTGGTTGAATGTATGAATAATATAATAAAATAAATAATTGCAATTTGGGGTTGAATGTACAAATCTGAATGAAATAAATAAAAATAATAAAATACATTTCAATAAAATAATACACATATTATAACTACCATAAAATACATAAAAATAAATATTATATTTTATTCTTACCGCCCACCCACATACAGTAGCATGCATCAAACACACATTGCGCCCTTCACCTTGACCCTGCTCGGCTGGTTTCCAATCCGTCTGGGACAAACATGATATATGTGTTTGTGTATTTGTTTGTGCACTGCTGTGGAGGAGAGAACTACTCAGAGTCATCAAAATCACCTAAAAATGACAAACTGAGCCTTCTGTTAACCAGCATCCTCCTGAGATCAACCTGAGCTCCAGGTAAAGCTGAACATGATATGCATCTTCCCACACTGACTGACTACAACACAAAACAAATGAACGTTAACAGCCCCAATAACGCAGCTGTTCCTGTATCAGTCCCTGCAGGATGACAATGAAGGTAATGAGACGACCAAACACGCTCAAACGAGTCAGTCATGCACGACCAATGAAGTCGTCTGACTCGATAATGCAACACAGTGTTTCCTGAATCTACAGCGTGTCTGTTATACAAATGATATTTTACCCGAGTGTGAAGAATGCATTGAATGTGACACACAAAAAGATCATGTACCTGCAAATAACAGAAGATTCACAGACAAATGACTCTTTTGAGCCAGTTCTTTTAGTGAATCGCTCAAATAAACTACCGTCAATCATACCCGACTAAAACATTAAAACTATGAACTAAAAAAAAAGTATTTTTTCAGAAAAGTACTTTTTAATAAAACCATTATTCCTCATTGAAAAGGCGTAAATGTGTAGTAAACGCTACAGCAGTTCACTATGGCGTTACTACGGTGTGAGTGTGCGGGCTTGTTAATTAGTACTGCTGCACTGTTGCGTATGACAGGATGATTTAACTAGCGTCTTCTGAGCCAGGAGAATTCTTCCAGAGAGACGCCACAGCTGCTTTTACAGTCCACAGCACAATACAATGAGAGAAAACAAACGCGTTTATACTGTTCTTCACTTAGCATGAAGACATAATGAACAGCACACACTCAAACACAGCAGCGGGAGAACATCTGCTGTTTGATGAACGTCTGAAAGCCTTCAGGTGAAGGACGAGGAACGTAAAAAAAAAAAAAAAAAAAAAGCAAATGACATGAATTATGTTCTGCAATAAACTTAAAAATGATGCACTGTCAAGCAGGAAAATATGTCCAATAATTTGCATTTGAGCATGCAGCGTTTTGAGAATTTTTTATGAAACTTAAGCATATTTCTCGCACAAATTCTCATTAATACATGATTTTAGAGTTTTTTTTTACTTGTCAATATTCTCAATGGGGAATATCATTAGATTCTCATTACTGTAATGGTACCTAGCATAAAATTAACATGTAAACACACACACACACACACACACATAAATGTGCATTACCACTCAGTTACAGTATATAAACCATTTTTTAAAAAATATAAATAAAAATAAAAAAAATACAATAAAATAATAAAATGTAAAATAAATGTAAAAAAAAAAAAATATATATATATATATATATATATATATATATATATATGAATTAAAAAATGAAATTAAATATAAAATAAATTTAAAAAAATTAAAAATTAAATTAAAATAAAAAAATAAATGTAAAAATATAAAATAAAATAAAAAAATATAAATAAAAAATTAATTAAAAACAAATTTAAAAAATAATAAAATAAATTTTTTTTGATTGATGTATAAATAATATAATAAAATAAATAAATTTAAATTAAATAAATAAAATTTTGGGTTGAATGTACAAATCTACAAATAATAAAATAAATACAAAAATAAATAAAAAATAAAATACATTTTATTTATTTATATATAAATAAATATATTTATTTATATATATAAATATTTTTTTTCATTTAATTTGTATATTAAATTTTAAATGTACACATTTAATTTTATAGTATAGTTTTTAATTATTTAAAAAATAATTTAGTGTTCAAATACAATTAGTTATATATTCTTTTAATTAGTTATATTTATACACTTTAAATATTTTTATTTATAAATCTAATTAATTCAATTTTAATCGTATATAATTAATTTTATAATTATATTTAAATAAATTATTTAGTGTATAAACAATTATTTATATAAAATTCTACATGAAATAAAAAAAAAAATACTTAAAAAAAAAAAAAAATACTAAAATAAATTTTTTGCTTTTTGTTGTTGTTTCTTTGCCAACACACTTCAAAACGGTCTTGAGACCCACATTTGGGTCATGACCCAACGATTTAGACATGTTCTGGAAAGGTTTGATAGTCACAGATGACTGTTTATAGAAATAAAAATGCCAAGAGCAGACTAAAATTGCCAGGTCAAATCCGATTGGCTAGCTTACACAATTTCTGTGAACCGGGTGCACAGGTTTTAAGCATTCAGCCGGTATATTCCTGCCATGCGGGTGATTCAGAATAATTGTAATGTGAACCAGACTTTGTTGACAGTCAAAGTCTTTGTGAGACTACAGGGATGGAAAGCAGAGGTGAGAAAATTAAATGCAAACAAAATTACTAAAATCTAATTAGAAAAGAAGCACTTTGGGATGTAACTTTAAGAGAAGTGAGTCCGTCTCTGACATGAAGGCCGGGCCAGAGGAAAAAGAGACGTCTGTCAGCAGAAACAATGTTCTTGTAATAAGGTGTCAACCGCACATCCCTGGAAACAGGTGCCGCAGGGAAGATGGCCAGACGACGACAACGAAACAGTAGCGAGTCATTCAAGACCCCATGAAACCTCTTTTCTTTGTCATGAACGATGATTTGCAAGTCAGATGCAGGTGCTGTTACATGAGTCATTGACATCTTTGGTCCATTTTCCTACACTAAAAAAAATTATTGTACAGTAAAAAAATCTGTTAATTGGTTAACAGTAAGTTCCTTTACTTTACAGTATATGGTGAAAACTGTACTAGATCTAACCTTACATTTCATGTAATTCCACAGTAAATTAACTGTACAGTTTTTGTACTGTACAGTACCATGTTTTACCATGCCTAATATCGATCTAGCTTACTGCAGTGTGCAACAAGTGTCTCACAGCAGCTGCCGAGCGAACGCAGAGTAGCATTATCACAACTTTCAACACACAAATGTATCTAATATGATAAACAGCGCTGCGTTACCCCACATACACTTGACCAGAAGAAGTGGAAGCAGCGACCGCAGCATAATAAAAGCTCCACTGCTGTCGAGACGTGTGTTGTGCTCGTCTCTCATTAGCAATCGCTCCAGCGACCTTGTGCCGCTCCAACACCCTGCTTCATACTACAGTAATGTTAATAAATCTTTAATACATTAGATCATCCATGAATATGAAGTCCGGTCGGATTATTTTCCACCGGCTGTAGTCGTGAAGACAACACCTCCCATGATTCCGCGAAATCAAGGCATCATCAAGCTACGCCTTTGTTTTGAATAAGTGACCTCTAGTGGTGAAAATTACATATTGTGTCCTTTAAGAGGTTTATCAAACTTAGTCTTTCATTTTTCAATCAGATCTTTAACTGTTATGCCACAAAGCACTAGTTTGCAATGATAAGCAGGCCAAAGCCAAGATGATACAATAACACACTGGCTGTTTATTTCTGCTAAGCCGCGGAGAGCTGCAAGTCTGTGTCGACAGAAGGCTGGCGGACTAAAGTCTTACGGGAATATCACTGTGAATGAAGAGAAGAGCTACGCCGTTCCAGACAGGAGGACTTCAGCTTGAACTTTCGTGTGCTTTCTGAAAAATTACAGTAATGTTGTAAATCCTGCTCGAAAGTCAGGCATGATATCAACAGTTGGGAATGAAGACATCTGCTGGGAGCATCTGATTGACTGCCAGAAACATCTCACTGAGAGGGCATGAACGCGCCGGAGGAGTTTTAAAAATGCATAAGCCTGTAAAAGTGCAGATCCTAAAAAAAAAAACCACTGACTAATGTCTGTCTGTTTCATTAGCGATGGAGCATTTAACATCTGCAACACCAAACAGAACTGCAAAAATAATGAGCGTTTTCAAACATTTTAAAACACTCTCCCCTTCTGTCATTAGCTGAAAAAGCAGATAGCTCCGCCCTAAACTCGTGCTATTGGTTTAGCCGGTCATTATGGAAAACTGAAATAAACAGTTTGCAATTCCATTTTGTAACACAAATATTACCTTAAAAACACATCATTCAGTGCAAATCATTTAAGTCCCAGTATAAAGCATAACAATTCAGAGATTAAACCTTGATTTGAAGAGCACTAACATATTTTAACATATACAACATTTTTTATGAGGAAATGAACTACTCTCCCAAGAAGTAGAAATGTCTTTCTAAGCATACAACACTATATTTCAAAAATGTTTGCCAAATATGCAAACTCATAGTGGAACTGACTCTGTTATATATTGCAATGCTTCACGGGACTGTGTGTGATATAAATCACAGTTAAACAACCTTATTACCTCATGGTAAATTTGTCTGCAGAGCTTCATATTTTATTAGTAAAAATCAATTTCCTTATGAAGAAAATCAATGGGATCTTTACCTCTGGAAATATATGAGAAGAATAGTTAGAGGCAATGTTGTATAGACTCAAAGAAACTCTACATGTTGGACAAGAAAAGACTTACAAATACAAAAACTTTGTAAGAATCTACTTTCTTTTATACGTAAATCAGCCAGCCAAAACAGACTACATTTCTTTTTCAATCTGCTGTTCGGTTCACAATGGCAGAGACACGAGGGTTCAGACGGGGCAGAAACAGTGTGTGTGTGTGTGTGTGAATGCTGGGAGAACAAACTCAAGATAGAGACCCTAGACCCTCTGAAACCCAAGATGAAGAACAGAATGGGAGAAAATCTCACTTCCAACCAATGACATTGTATTAATTTCACCCAAAAATATAAAAAAAAAAAAAAAAAAAAAAAAAAAAAAAACACTCTCATGATTTACTCACCCTCGGGTCACTGCAAACACACACAACTTTCTCTGATCCCGTCGAGTTTGAATATGTGGAAACACAAATCAGATTTGAGAGCTACAGGATGAGATATTCAGAGAACAATGACTTCAATTTGACTTCAGAAGACTTGAAATAATACTCACATACTACTGTTGTGATTTACAATTAGTGCATTTTTAATATATTTAATCATATTTATATGTGTTTTATGAATTATTCTTCACTCTAAAAAAATGCTGGGTTAAAACAACCCAAGTTGGGTTGAAAATGGACAAACCCAGCGATGTTTTAACCCAGCGATTGGGTTGTTTTAAACCAGCATTTGGGTTGTTTTAAACCAGCATTTGGGTTGTTTTAAACCAGCATTTGGGTTGTTTTAAACCAGTGATTGGGTTGTTTTACCCCGGCGATTTGGTTGTTTCTAACCAGCGATTTGGTTGTTTTAACCCAGCAATTGGGTTGTTCTAACCCAGTGAATGGGTTGTTCTAACCCAGTGAATGGGTTGTTTTAACCCAGCAATGTTTTAACCCAGCGATTGGGTTGTTTTAACCCAGCAATGTTTTAACCCAGCGATTGGGTTGTTTTAACCCAGCAATGTTTTAACCCAGCGATTGGGTTGTTTTAACCCAGCAATGTTTTAACCCAGCGATTGGGTCGTTTTAAACCAGCAATTGGGTCGTTTTAACCCAGCGATTGGGTGGTTTTAACCCAGAGTTTGGGTGGTTTTAACCCAGCGTTTGGGTCGTTTTAGCCCAGCGACTGGGTCGTTTTAACCCAGCGATTGGGTCGTTTTAACCCAGCGTTTGGGTTGTATTAGCCCAGCGATTGGGTTGTTTTAAACCAGTATTTTTAGAGTGTTCATTTAGTGGAAAATAGTATACAAAACATGCATTGATTGTTTATTATTTTTGTAATAAACTATCTAAAAATATAAATAATAATAATCATTCATATAC
This sequence comes from Ctenopharyngodon idella, assembly GCF_019924925.1. Classification (NCBI taxonomy): domain Eukaryota; kingdom Metazoa; phylum Chordata; class Actinopteri; order Cypriniformes; family Xenocyprididae; genus Ctenopharyngodon; species Ctenopharyngodon idella. Next base: position 32,347,429 of record NC_067235.1, read on the forward strand.
TTATTTTATGAATGTCTTAATAGTTTATTATTTAATAAATAATATTTAATAATAATAATAATAATAATAATAATAATTCAGATAATTATTTCATGAATATTAGTTAATTTAGTGGAAAACATGTCTTGATTAATTTTAGCTAATTTTATTTTATATAATTTTTTTTTTTAAAAACTGTATAAATATTAACTTTTTTAACGTTTATACTTGAATAAAAATGATGGGTTGTATTGTTTGATTTTAAATAAATACATAAACATCGAGATATATGCAGAATAATGTTAAAGCCCAAACATATTAATATATAGGCTACATATTTTCATCTATATTGCAGATAAAAGTTTAATATAAAGGCTCTGGTATGGAAAAAAGCATCATGATCATGATTACAAACACCTTTAGTGTTGCACAAAAGAAAGTCATACAGATTTGGAACAACATTGGAGTGAGTAAATGATGACCATTTTTATTTTAGGATTAAATATCCCTTTAAAATAGTGTTTCATGAGAGCTCTGCACAGAAATAATTCAAAAATTGTTTGTACGTTATGTTGACAGCTTATATGCTCATAGAGACAGACAACAAGTTCAAGTCCACATGTATTCAGACGACACAATGTGTTGATGGGGGAGGGACAGTAATTGATTCACAACATGAGCATTAGGGACAACAGGAATGCCAATGATGTCACACATGCCTGATTGACAGGGCAAACCCCGCCTCCATCTCCACATTCCTGTCCTGATGGAGTCCTTGAATACGACGGCACAACAAAAGCTCCATCTCCAGCGTGTGGCCGCGTCCTTCACAATAACAGAGCAACAGTGTTCTCCATTCAAACGCTCCCTGCGTCCGTCTGTATAGCCCAACGCCCCTCCCGCTCGTCCCCGCCGCCTCCGAGCCATTCACTGGACAAATAACGGGATTGTCGCTCGCACCGCCAGGGTCTCGGGGCTTAAAAACATCCCCCATCACACTGGTTTCGCCCAAACACAATGGCTTTCTGTCTGTCTGCACGATCTTCATCTGGACACTGAACGAGACACAGAAAGCTGCTTTTCTTTCAGCCGTACCAATGAAGTTTGTCCTTAAGACTTAAAACTGACATTATGGTGAATCTGGGGAAGATTTTAATGCTCAGAGATTTAATGATCAACTTCAACTAAGATGTTTCTCCTAAAACTTTTTCTGATCCAAAGTTTAAATACGTGGAATAGCAAATCAAAACAATCGAGTTATTAGAGGCTGTCTAAGAGAAAGAATGAGTGAGATTTTTCCCCACGTGTCGAGGGAAGCTCTTGCTATAGACCAGCCGTCAATTTCTTCTGTGAAAATATTATTCGAGCGCTCCCCGCTCTCTCCCTCCAGCGGCCCGTTCTGTGTTTGTGCTGAATTTATGAGACTCCTGCGCGCGCGCACACACACACACACACACACACACACACACACACACCAAGCTTTAATACAATCACACAAAAACTGATTCTTCCAATCTGACCTCCAGACAGCAGAAGGACACGAGCACCATTAGACACGATACACCACAGTCTTCACACACTATGACTCAACACCATTCACTTCTGCATCTACTTCAGGATTTTACACAGAAACAAAAAAGATTTATTTTCCCACAAACATGTTTGTCTTGATGGATCTGATTTCCCAAGTATAACACATGACCTGTTTTATTGAAACATGAAAATTATAATATGTCCCAGGGAAAACCCCTTTATTTCCATGTAAATGATGCTGTCAATGCAGAATTTTACAACAAAAAAGAAAGAGAGAGAGAGAGAATTATTATTTTTTTTTTTTTTTACTTTTAGTCAACATTATTATATATTTATCAGTGCACATTATGAGATATGAATTAAATGAGAAAATAAAATGAGCTAAAAATAAAACATGTTAAAATAAAATAAAATTACATTAATAAATGAGATAAAATAAAAAAAATGAGAAAATAAAATGAAATGAGATAAAATAAAATAATAAAAATGAGAAAATTAAATGATACAAAAATGAGAAAATAAAATGAAATGAGATAAAATAAAAAATGAGAAAATAAAATAAAACGAGATAAAAATAAAACATGACAAAATAAAATAAAATGGGATGAAGTAAAATTAATAAATTAGATCAAATAAAATGCGATAAAATAAAAATTGAGATAAAATAAAATGAGATAAAATAAAATAAAATGAGATAAAAAAATAAAATAAAAATAAAATAAAATTATATAAAATAAAATGAGATAAAATAAATGAAAATGCAAAAATGAGATAAAATAAAAAATGAGAAAATAAAATAAAAAATTAGATAAAATATAATAAATTGATATAAAATAAAATAAAATAAAATAAAATAAAATAAAATAAAATAAATGCCAACTTGTCAAAATCCTATGAATTCCTTATGGATAAAAATCATTGAATATCTTGTTTTGTTCAAACATACAGATTTCAGAAGCTCAGTGAGTTTTATGATATTAAGTAAATTTCATGGAGAAATGTAAAAGAACCAATATTCCAGTTAGTCTCTCATATAGTGTGAGGTCATGAATACATGCTTAAAATCATAACATTTCAAAAACGCTGTTTAGATGAAAATGTCACACTGCAGGACACTGCTGACACGTCATGTCAACTATCCAAACAGGGAAAAAATTGTACCAAGCAGTATGTACTTGACAGGCATGACAGTCTGTAAAGTAGCAGAAGCAGTGGCAAACGTTAACAAAACTAAACTTTCATCCCACGTCCCACATACACACACATCTCGACAGCTTCTGTCAACACTCTCAGCGCTCTGTTTGCGCATCAACAAGCAAACGGGCCAAACTCCAGCAGGCCGCTGTCTGCGAGACAGGAGGGGTGGAGGACACGCTCGCGGGACACTTACATTCATCTGCCGAGGGAAGATAAATCAGTAAACAAGGGCAGAACTGGCTTCCTGTGAATCCAAACACGCCCACTGCAAATTCTTCATCTGTGATCCTGAGAATCTGCAGCCTACGTGGACACGTCTACACCGCTGACCAGAACGACACCAGTGTTTGAGTCCGCAAATTGGCAGAGGGCGAGATATCGTTACCTTACAGATGAGGTGGCGGTTCTGAGAGGACAAGCCTGTGTGGGCAAGTGACAGAAAAATAATGACATGTTCCAGCCGCCGCTACACCTGCCAGACAGCAGAAACGTCAGAAAAACACGGGACATTAAGTGCGATTACTAGACAAACAAATTCGGCTTTTACTTGCATCTTATTTGCAGCCAAACTAAATGTAGCAGGTATGTAATAAATTAAAACAGATGCAAAATATTAATAGTTTGTGCCCAACACTTTAATAGATGGTGAAATTTATATTATTATTATTATTATTAATCCTATATTATTATTATTATTATTATTATTATTATCATCAGGTTTTTTTGTAATTATAATTATCACCATTAATATTGTTATTGTTAATATCATTACTCCTATAATACTTTATATAATTAGAATTATATAAAATTATATTTATATATAATTATATTACCATTATTATTTTTATTCCTATATTATTATTATTATTATTATTATTATTATTATCATCATCAGAATTATTTGTAATTATAATTATCACCATCAATATTGTTATTTTTAATATTACTCCTATATTATAAATGTATTAAATAAAGATGATTTGTAATTATAATTATAACCATTAATATTGTTAATATAATTAACAATAATAATGTTAATAATAATGTTAATAATATATATATATATATATATATATATATATATATATATATATATATATATTATTATAACATGTATTATTATTATTATTATTAAACCTATATTATTATTATTGTTAATATTATTACTCATATTAAAATTTTATGTAATAAGAATTATATGAAATTATAATTAGGCTATATAAATCATATTATTATTATTATTATTATTATTCCTATATTATTTTATATAATCATAGTCATATATAAATCATATATTACCATTATTATTTTTATTATTATTATTATTATTATTATTATTATTACTACTACTACTACTACTACTACTACTACATGTAATTATAATTATATAATAATAATAATAATAATAATTATTATTATTATTATTATTATCAAATAAATATATTAAACAAAATAAGAAATTACTATTGTAATATTTCATTAAAATAAAAAAAGACTATTTAAGAAAAATAAATAGAGACATATTTTCTACAGTACAACTGTATAATTACAATATTAATATTTATGGGTGTCGCATGACCCAATTCTTGTAAACGCTGCACTCAAATGTCTGCAAAATAGAGGGAAAATCATGGTACTATAAGCATTTTCAAAGAACTACTTGATTTGTCCCACGTGCAGAATTTAAAAGGTGTCTAACCACACCAAAATCAAGTAATATCTGAGATTTTTGTGATAAAAAAAAATTGTGATTTAAAATATGATTTAAAACATGCTTTGCATGTTGGTAGGGCTGTACAATTTGGCCAAATGTTTGATAGTGTACCTGTCACGATCACCGTCTGTTCCTGTCAGTTCCTGGACTCCATTTCCCATTATCCCCCCTGCCAATCACATGCACACTCCACAATAATCACCTGAATATTGACTGCTCCCATTCGGACTACGTTTCCCATAGGCCCTCATTCCTGGGACTGATTACGCACACACCTGCACCTCATCACACCCACACTATTTAAGCCACACACACACACACACACACTCACCGCGAAGTCTTGATTTGCCCCGGTGATCATCTCTGAGCGTTTTCTTGTGGACTGTTTATTCTGTTGCCGTTGGACTGTTTATTCGTTGTGATTCTCTGCTGCCTGCCCTGATCCTTGCCTGTGTACTGGACTGTGTTTGCTTGCCGCCTGCCCTGATCTCCGCCCGTGACCCGATACTGTTTGGCTGCCGCCTGCCTCGACCATTGCCTGTCCCTGTTTATGTTCTTGCCTTTGCCCCTGTCTGCCTTGGTGATTATTCTAAATAAAGCTGCAAATGGATCCCCGCTCTGCCGACCCTTCATTACAGAACCACTATGACTGCAATAATAATAATAAGAAGAATTTAATAATTTGATTTAAATGGTGTGTGTAAATGCATCAAACTACTGTATATCATAAATATGAAGTCATAAATGTTCAACTTGTTCATTACCTGATGCATTATTCAGTGCTGAAATTTAAATACAAACACTTTCCTTTGAGAATGTTCATTTGTAGCAACAAGAAAACAGATTTGTTGTCAGAAAAGAATGATATTTTAGCAGCACCGACTGTGTTAATATTGCTACCAGAAGTAGAAATGCATGATTGCATCACAACAGGAGCCTACAGCGACTAGCACCGATTATAAAAAATGCCGTATGTGTGACGCCCCATAAGTGTCTGTCTGTCTTCGATTAATCCGTGTGGATTTCTAGGCCGCTGCACAACTGGCACGCCTGCCTCGCCACCAGCCAAACACTGTTATGAGCCGAATGCTCAATTCAAATGCGTCCCGGGTCTGTCTGTTTGCGTGCCCCACATTCACGATTCCACTAAGTGCATTAAACATCAACAAAGCAACAATGAACGGTGGCTTTTTGTGATACCGAACAGCCCGTGGTTTCTCTTTAACATTCGGCAGGTTTCCAGGGTATCCGCTGAGCCCACGCAGTCGGCCTTGTTTGCGATGCCCACAAGACAAAACATCACCTTGGCTGACCCTGCTTAGTCATTCGGTGGTCCTGTTTCTCTATAATGTGATCAGCGGCTGAAGGATGGAGCCATGCACATGCCGCTTGGAGCGTTGATGTGTCTTTTGTGGCCACTGAAAGCATTAGCAGCATGGGGCGGTAATTTTAGAGTCGCCCTGGGAGCAACAGTGTCTGTTAGTGACTCTGAAAGGAGGTGCAGATGAAAGATACCGAGATACAGTACGAATCAGACACTCGCTTCTTATCCAGGCAGATCCCTGCTCTAGTTTTGCACAAAGATACTAACCATAAAGTGAACTAGTCTCTGCTGTACAGACATGAATTTCTAAATTTTAAAATGTTTTTGAAAGAACTCATTTCTGCTCACCGAGGCTGCATTTGATCAAATATAAACACTGTAAACCCTAACGCTCAAAATACTTAATTGGTTTGAGTAGGACAAACTTAAATTAGTTCAGTTAAATTAACTTTTATGAGTATTTAGAACTTTATTTTTCTTTTGAGTTCACAGAACTTATATATTTCAAGTAAACTGAACTGAGTTGTGTGAACTAATTTCTTTTAATTTAGACTAACTTAAGTTTAACTGAAACTGGGCTGGGATTTCTATTTCCCAGCATGCTTTGTCCATGGCACTCGAAAGGGAGAGTAAATGCTAAAATTAAGTGTTATATAATGTTTTTGTGTGTGCAAGATTAATGGTAAGGCAGATTTAGTAGTGATTAATGTTTCGTTATGCTAATTTAGAAGAGTTTGTGGTAATGTGGGTTTTTGGAGAGTTACCATCATGGTGACACGTGGTGCATGTGGCGTAGTTTGAGAGCAGGTAAATTACATGTTTTAAGTCGCTGTACTTATTCAGTAAGTGCTATACCATGCTGTTGTTAACATGTTAGCAAGTTAGCAAATTGCCATTTTCTAAATTAGCTTGTTATAGCTAGAACAATTTTTACGTTGAGATAACCTGATCATTTTAAGTAAAATGTATAAATTAGTGTACTCAAATATTTCATGTTAAGAACAATAAAAATGTATGAGTGCAAAATAAAAATCTTACTTAAACTTTGAGTTTCTTAACTTAAAAAAAAAAATCTTATTCAACTTTTTTGAGTTCTGACAACTTATTAGGGTTTACAGTGAAGTAAATAACTCATTTAATTTGCAACAACTCAAAATAAAAATGTTAATTGCAATCAAAATGTTTGAGTTAGCTAATTCAGTACTTCAAGTTAGGAGCAATTAACATGCATGAGTACTACAAACTTAAAACTTGATAGTTTTGCTTTCTTAAAATTGGGAACATCCTAACTCAGAAAAATTTATGTAACTGATTACCTCAAATTTTTTGAGTTAGCCCAACTAATTCAGGTTTACAGTGAAAACAGCAATATTGTAAAATATTAATTATATTAAAATAACTGTTTTCTATTTGAATGTATTTTAAAATGTAATTTATTCTTGTGATCAAAGCTGAATTTTCAGCATCATTACTCCAGTCTTCAGTGTCACATGATCCTTCAGAAATCATTCTAATATGCTGATTTGCTGCTCATGAAACATTTCTGATTATTATCAATGTTTACAGTTGTGCTGCTTCAGATTTTTGCAGAAACCATGATACATTTTTTTCAAGATTCTTTAGAAAGTTCTAAAAACAGCATTTATTTGAAATAGAATCTTTTGTAACATTATAAATGTCTTTACTGTCACTTTTGGTCTATTTAATGCATCCTTGATGAATAAAAGTATACTAATTGTAAAAACCCTAAACTTCTGAATGATAGTGTATGCGTTTATATTCATATAATTTCCTAAACTTCATTTAATGAAGAAGTGGTTGTTTAAATGAGCATAAACTCTAAATCAGCGTTTCTTAAAAATGACTTCAAAATATGATAAACACTGTAATAAATGTCAATAATCAATACATTTACTCACCCTCAAGTTGTTCCAAACCTGTATGAATTTCTGAATGTTGAACACGAAATAAAATATTTTGAAGAAAAAAGTTGAACCTTACCCTTTGGATAGCTATAGCAGGGTCAGTTAGAAAAGGTGCGTGGCAAAATATACTAAAAAAACTATAAATCCTAAACTGAAAATAGGTGAGCACATGCGACATATGATTCTAAACAAGCATGCCGACTTTTATTTAGATCGGAATATAGGTGGCGCTATAACTGTTAAAAAGCTTTAAAAATCATGTATTTCCGATGGTAAATTGCCTGTATTGGCTGTAAATGGTCTTTTCCATCTATGATCTGAGTGGTTACAGGCTTGCTAAATAAAACATAATATATTTTTACGCAAGTGTTTAAAGGCTTTAAAGTGCTTGAACCCCATTAACTGCTGCTTGCAGCTATATTTTGAAGAATGTTTGTAGCCAAACAGTTGATGGACCCCATTGACTTCCATAGTATGGGGGAAAAAAGAAATACTATGGAAGAAAGAAACTCATACAGGATTGGAACAACATGAGGGCAAGTAAAGGATGACAGAATTTTCATTTTTGGGTGAACTATCCCTTTAAGTAGCCAGCATCACAAACACAACATCGGCTTCCTGTTTAATGGATTGTGTGGAAATCATCCTGTGTTGTCATTGAGAGGGAGCTCTGCTGATGAGGCCTGTTTGGAGGAAAACTAATCTCTGAAGAAGGCTGTAATTGCACCGTTTTCTGAGTAATTCGATCAAATTGGCTGAAGAGCGGCGGCTGGCAGGAACAAATACACGGCTGCGGACACAACGCAGCTCCACGCAGCCAGAGACATGATTAGATTTGAAGAGCATGTCCAAATACGTGTCAATCTCTCTTGGAAAGTGTCCAAATGAAATGAGATTCAATTACCTATTCAGGATGAGGCAGAGTTGCCCTAAAATGTCCGACTGATGATTGAGTAGAGCCAACAGAGAGACTTTAACAGGAGCTGCTAGAATAAAGCCTGTCAGATGAAGCGTGCATGTGCTGATTTAGAGATGAATCGGGATGATCAGCAGACAATTAGTGAGGTATTATCAGGAATTTCCATTTGTTTAGCTTCAATATTGTTAGTAGCAGTGCAGATGAATTTAGAGATGCTGTGCTTTAGCATGCAACAAGTGACTGTTGGCACATGTAAATTCATCTTCTTTAATGCAGTATAACCTTTAAAGACAATTACTTTTACTTTGTAATAATTACTGTATATACACAACACACATCCATGACTCTTTGGCCACTGCTTTGCACCATGAGTAGTGCATTTTAAAGAGATTCATATTATGCCCTCATACGAAGTCTTGATTTTGTTTTTGGGCTCTACTAGAACAGGTTTTCATGCTTGAATGTTCAAAAAACAAATTATTTTTCCTCATATTCAAATTTGACAAGCTATAATAAATGATCTGTGGGGTATTTTGAGCTGAAACTTCACAGACACATTCTGGGGACACCAGAGACTTATATTACAACTTGTGAAAAGGGGCATTATAGGTCCCCTTTAAGTAAATTTATCTGTGTAGTTTTACAAACATTTAGATATTTTGATGTAAAATAAGACCAAAAACTGGTTCAGTAAAAAGACATTCATAGTTATTGTAACCAGACATGCCACCAATTAGTCTCATTTGTAGATTATATGTAAAATATGTCCTCTTGCACATCTCTAATTTGGTGGTGTGAGTTATTGCATTGTAGTGTGTGTATGCTGATACACACACAGACTCTGATGAGGGAAAGACATTAATAAGCAGAGCTCAGCTTTGAGTGTCAGCGGCTGATCCACCAGAAAATTGCAGTATTGATCCTGTTGAGATTTGGCTGCATTGCCGTTTTTCCCCCCAGAGGCCACTGCTGCACTTCTGCTCTCTGCAAACCGCAAGGATCAAAACAGAAGGGCGAGAGCGCAGTAAGACGAGAAAATGTGAACGAGACATGCCCAAGACTGCATTTTACTATAGTACAATTTTAAAGGGCTTCATTTGAAATGAAGTATTCTACACTGCTTGTTTTCTTTATAAAGCACCTCTATAAAGATTCATCCTCTTTAGAGTAGTTAAGTGCAACAGAATCTAAGGATGCATAGAAGAAAATGTTATCAGAAATTGCTCATTCAAAGCTCAGGACAAATAATGGTTTTTAAGTTATGATTCATTTATGTACAATGTGAACTTTGTCTCAGATGTTTCAACAAAAGTCCAAATAAAAATAAAAATAGACACATGAGTCAATATTTGACCTGCACTGAAAATAATTTGGTGTATAAACAAGTGTAGAAATTGCTAGTAAAGCTATAAAAGGAATGTGGAGAGCAGCTCAGATCATTGAGATCATTAAAGGAACACTCCACTTTTTTTTGAAAATAGGCTCATTTTCCAATTCCCCTAGAGTTAAACAGTTGAGTTTTACCTTTTTCGAATCCATTCAGCCGATCTCCGGGTCACTTTTAGCATAGCTTAACATAGTTCATTGAATCTGATTAGACCGTTAGCATCTCACTAAAAAATGACCAAAGAGTTTCGATATTTTTCCTATTTAAAACTTGACTCTTCTGTAGTTACATCATGTACTAAGACCGACGGAAAATGAAAAGTTGCGATTTTCTAGGCCGATATGGCTAGGAACTTTACTCTCATTCCGGCATAATAATCAAGGAACTTTGCTGCTGTACCATGGGTGCAGCAGGCGCAATGATATTACGCAGCGCCTGTGACCCCCTGCTTGCACAGGGAGCGTGCCTTGCAACCATGGAGACATTTGTGAGAGACGCATTTGAGCGAGATGCTAACGGTCTAATCAGATTCAATGAACTAATGCTAAGCTATGCTAAAAGTGGTACCGCCAGACCCGGAGATCGGCTGAATGGATTCGAAAATGGTAAAGCTCAACTGTTTAACTCTAGGGGAGTTGGAAAATGAGCCTATTTTCAAAAAAAGTGGAGTGTTCCTTTAAGATCATCTCATTTGTAATGTTGGGGAAAGTTACTTCCTTTTAAAAGTAATGCGTTACAATCAGTGTTACATGTAATGCATTACAAGTAACTTGAGTTACGTAATCAGATTACTTTTTTCAAGTAACTAGTAAAGTAACGCATTACTTTTTCAGTTTACAACAAAATATCCAAGTTACTTTTTCAAATAAGTAACGCAGGTTAACCTCAAGAGGCGCACTAGCGACGTTAGAGGCTGCAATTTTAGCCTCCATGTTAGCACGCCCGCCTCCTATGGCGGAGACCCGGGTTCGAGGCCCGCACAGAGTGGGGCGAGTAGGACCTGAGGGGTTACAAATGCAATCTTAGAATTTTACGCAAACCTGTAATAATTAAATATATTAAATGACACAAATATACTTTATGTATTTAATCTCACTTTATTAACCAGTGTCTTTGCTGCTGACCTTCAATGATCTGATTCAACCATACTAATAAGCAAAAATTACTTTAAATTAGATTTAGAAATAAGAGTGTTGAACTTCCTTCTGTATCCTATTCTTCATTAATCCAGAATGGCAGCACAGCTGAAAGGTTTGTTTGAGCTGCGCCCTCTACTGTACAGGAGTAAATATGCATTTTCTACAGCCTGATGCTTATTCATTCCACTTTTGGTGTGAAAGGGCCTTAACATTTGCCAAAAAACTTTTTTTGTTATTAAAAAACAAACAAGCAAGCTCAGCTCAGGTGAGAAAAAGTAACAAAAAAAAAAAAAGTAATGCATTACTTTTCATAAAAAGAAAAGGAATGCATTACTTTTGTCTTTGACAATATTGGTTACAATATTGTGTTACTCCCTAAAAAGTAACTAACTGCGCAACTTGGTTGCTTTCTTTGGAAAATAATGCATCACATTTCACTTGGGTTACTTTTTCTCACTTGGGCTGGGCTTGCTTGCTTTTTTTTTTAATGAAAAAAAAAAAGTTTTGGCAAATATAAAGGCCCTTTCACACCAAATGTTTAGATGAATTAGATCATTGAAGGTCAGCAGCAAAGATGCTGGTTAATAAAGTGAGATTAAATACATAAAGTATATTTGTATCACTCAACATGTTTGCGTAATAATCCGAGTTTGCATTTGACTGTTTTTATTTATTTTCAGGAATACTGGATCTGTTTTTGTGCAAATGAGATGAGTAAATGTCAAAAATATCATTTGTGATAGTTCTGGAGTTCGATACAGAACCCTAGGACTCTTGACTCAGTTTTAAAGAACTCTTTATGCCAAAAAGGTTCTATATATGGAGAAATGTCTTAAATGATTGTATAATACTTTCATGTTTAATGGGTCATTCCAATTTTTCTACTGGTGAAGTATGTTTACAAGCTGCTTAATTCAGAAAATTTAATTAAAATAAATGAATCACAACAAAATCAATTAATTAAAACTAAATGCATAATGATCCCATGATTTTATATTCTATATACAGTATGAACTCTTTAAGATTCTATATAGTGTAGGAAATGATATAGACCGCAATAAGATTAAATGGAGAGCAAATAGTTCCAAGTCTCTTGAGCTTTGAAAGAACCACCTCTAAGCAATAACATTTTTCCTCCGGGTTGGTCTCATTTCTACATCTCAAAATCAGCAGACACAAGACGACCAGCTCTGATGCGTTTACCCTTTGATAGTCAACAGATGTTTTTCCACTCTTGTTTAGACAGATGCATCTCCAGAGCAAAACCAAATGCAATTGCATCAAAACCAAGTGCATCAAAACCCTAAACAATTCCTTCTTTGGACAAGAGCTTGCAGCTGATTCAGGCCTGAGAATGAGAAAATATGCCCTGGAAATGTGTGTTGTCAGCTACTTCAGCAAGACGATTGACTTCAAAACAACAAATCTAGAGAGAGTGAATTTGAGGAAATAAAGAGTCATAGGAAACGAGGGACTGAGAGTTTATGAACGCCACCGGGCAGGAAAACAGAAGTGCTGACAGAACATAAACCTCAGCTTGTTATATCATAGACAGTGTAAGGGTGATTCTTAAATTAGGGACACTTCTGACTTTTTAAAACTTCTTTAAAATATGTATCAGCTATTTGAAAACATTTACCACGTTCATGAATACCGTGACCTTGATCATCCATCAAATGGGCTTTCATGTTTGATGTTAACAGTGTGGTGGGGTAATGCTTTACAAGTAACGCGAGATATGTAGATTACTTTTTTCAAGTAACTAGTAAAGTAACCCATTACTTTTAAATTTATAACAAAATATCTGAGTTACATTTTCAAATAAGTAACACAAGTTAGTTTGTTTTCCCATTTATTGACTGGCAGCTCTCCTGTCCCTTATGTTGATAAAAATTAAAGAATGTTTCGCAAACCTACAATAATTAAATGTTAAATTACACAAATATATTTTATGTATTTAATCTCACTTTATTAACCAATGTCTTTGCTGCTGACCTTCAATGATCCAATTCAACCATATGAATAAGCAAACATTACTTTAGATTAGATTTAGAAATAAGAGTGTTGCACTTCCTCCTCCTGTATCCTATTCTTCTTTAATCCAGATCGGCAGCACAGCTGAAATGTTTGTTTGAGCTGCGCCATCTACTGTACAGGCGTAAATATGCATTTCCTTCAGCCTGAGGCTTATTCATTTCACATTCTGTGTGAAAGGGCCTTTTAATTTGCCAAAAATAGAACTTTGTGTATTTTGTTGGTGACAAACAAACAAACAAGCAAGCCCAGCCCAGGTTAGAAAAAGTAACACAAAAGAAACATAACGCATTATTTTCCATAAAAAGTAACTAAGTAATGCAATTAGTTACATTTTAAGGGAGTAACACAATATGGTAACGCATTACTTTTCAGTGTAACTTTCCCCAACACTGGATGTTAATGACTTTTTGCGTTTAGATAAAAAGCTGAATTAGCCCTTGTCTTTCTAACACAACAAATTAGCAGTTCACTTTTTAATTTAACTTTGAATTTAGAAAGAGAAATGTATTGTTACCCATTTAAAATACTCAAATACTAGCCAATTTAGTAACAACAACACAAAATAAAGCTTTCAGAGCTTACTTTTTCTTTTAAGAAAAACTAAATGATTTTTTCTTGTACTCTCATGTCAATTCTCAGTTACATCAAAAACAAAAAGAAACTCTTTTGGAAAAATAATCCAATTTTTCTCTAAAATACTTTTTTTATTAGTATTATTATTATTATTTACTTTTTTTTATACACATACACTAACTTTCAAAAGTTTAGGGTCAATACAAAAGAAATTAATACTTTTATTCAGCAAGGATGCATAAAATTTACGAAAAGTGACAGTAAAAATATTTATAATTATATTTCAAATAAATGCTTTATATTCATCAAACTTTCTATTCATCAAAGAATCCTGAAACAAACAATGTATCACGATTTCCACAAAAATATGAACAATATCAAGATTGATAATCAGAAATGTTTCTTGAGCAGCAAATCAGCATATTAGAATGATAAATGAAGTCTCTTATGCTCACCATTAAAACGGTAGTGTATATTTATATTATTTACTTGTTTTTGTTTCTTCGAAAGCATTTTAAAGAACAACCGAATCATTTTTACAAAAGACTTTCTATTAGATTTTTATAAATTTCATTAAAAATTACCCTAGGGAACACAAAATGTTCCCTATAAGAATATATCAGTACAAACAAGCGCTGACTTTGCCGAGTACATGCCGTGACACCAGCCTGTCCGATCCAATACAAACAGTGTCTGAAACGGAGGCTGTCGGACGCTCTTTGACCCTGATAAGCTTCAGACGCTCACAGCGCTCTGCCATCCGTATCTGACCTTCCCACAGTTACTGCACACGCAGCATCCTGCTTCCTACTTCCTGTTATGATCCAAGAAGAAAGACTCCTGTCATGGGGACACATTTCATGGACTTCTTCTCCTTGACATATCAGCATGTTTTGATGAACACAAAATATTTAGAGATATAAAGGCTTGCATTTTGTCTAGACACCCATTTAATAGAATAACCCAGCAGTACATCTCGCTCTCTCTCACACACACACACAAGTAAATGAGACCCTATAAGAACAAAGTGGTACATCCTCTTGAAATCTCTCTTCCCCAACAGGAAGGCTTTTCCGAAGCCATTCTTTACAAGCTTTGCCAAAGTGAGTGGCATTATCTGTCACTCGCACACACGGCCAGCTCATGCCGATGTCTCTATAGCTTATGGAAATGAGCCCCGGCCGCCAATTGAAAATACTAAGAGATGAAATCTGCAAGACAGACACAGCGGGAGAGAGAATTTAAGAAGCAGTTTGAACACAGTCCCGAATAAGCAGCCCAATCACACAGAGACGTATCCAAATCATTATGGAGATCCATCTCACAATAAAGAGAATGTATGTTGTATATGTGTGTGTTTACTAAAAAAACAAGCCACATAAAGCAGCGTTACAATCATTTTACCACGCCAAAGGCTGTTCTTAGACATAATGTGAAAGCTTATTGCTTTAATAAAACTACAGCAACATCAAACAGATAAAGACTTTTAAATGTACAAATATGATACTGCTGATAGGAGCAACAATTCTGACAAAAACATCTAAAGTATCTTAAAAGGGATCTATTATGCCCCTTTCACAAGATGTAATATGAGTCTCTGGTGTCCCCAGATTGTGTCTGTGAAGTTTCAGCTCAAAATACCCCACAGATCATTTATTAGAGCTTGTCAAATTTGCCCCTATTTGGTTGTGAGCAAAAACACGCCGTTTTTGTGTGTGTCCCTTTAAATGCAAATGAGCTGCTGCTCCCGGCCCCCTTTCCAGAAGAGGGCGGAGCTTTAACAGCTCGTGCTTCGGCTGCTCAACAACAACAAAGCTGGAGAATCTCACGCAGCCAAAATGACGATTGTCAGTAACAGTGTTCAAACGGCAACTTTACACACTAACTAAAGTTAAAAAAAGTGAAATTATAATCAACCACCCCTTTAATGGTTCTAAAAACAGGCTTCATTTTCTTTATGCTATAAATAGTAAATCATAAATTTTAGACAAAACACAGAATTTGACACAGACTCTGTAACTGTAAGTTATTGTACACTACATTGCTTTTACTCTAGCTCTACAGACAAAAAGGACGTAGTAATGGACAGAGTTTAAGTTGTATTTAACCTGGAATATTGCTTTAGCAGTAAATCAGCCCACATGTTGTCAGCAGGACTCAATACGGCTTAAGAGTATCGTCACAGTCTGTAAGTTTACCCAAGCGTGCACCGTGAGACAGATACAGATACAGGCTGCATTGCTATTCAGGGCCAGAGAGCGAGACAGCATCTCATCCCAGCCGGCAGGAGGACAGGATAGTTCTCCATTCACTCACGGATGCCATGCATAATTAATGCGAGCAGAGTAGATGAATTCGACTCTCAAAGAGAGCGACTTTGCCCCAAGATAGTCTCATGGAGCCAGACTTTTGACTTGAAGCCTAACGTCTGTCCACACCGCAGAGTTCTGGCTACAAACCACATTTAAAAAAGGCCATATTTATGCCCTTTTACAAAGTCTTGATGTTGTTTTTGGGCTCTACTAGAACAGGTTTTCATGCTTAAATGCTCAAAAACACATTATTTTTCCTATATTCTCCACTGTTGCAGCTCCTCTCTTCCATGTCTGTCAGTAACGCTCTGTTTAGTTCCTGTCTCTATGAAGAACACAATGTGCTCTGATTGGTCGGCTGGAGCAGTGTGTTGTGATTGGTCAAGCGCTTAGAGCGTGTTTGGGAAATGTCCCGCCCCTTACCATAACCGCCAGTTTCAACACACTACTAACTAACTCAACCAGGCCCCGCCCCTTTATTTTGCATATTCCATATTTAAATGAGGAATATTCCTCAGTTCAGAAACAGTGCTTACTGATATAATAACTCTTCTTGGAGTGACTCTGTAACTTGCAGATCTTTTTCATGCTCAAATAGCAACATTATTCACTACAGAAAACTGAACATATAAAAAAAGGGTCCCGTTTAAAACAATTCAAAATTGTTCATTGGCTATAAACTATACAGTAGGTGTTTGCAAAGTGAACAACTTGGTGCATTATAAATGCATGTGACTATTATTACTCTCTTTTATTACTCTCATTATTACAGCTCTTTGCTTCAGTGGATGCAGCACTTAAAATATCCCTGAAATTTTGCCTCGTTCAGTTCCAATCCCAGATGTTTTTTGATGACTCACACAAATCCACAACAAAAATCTCATAAACTTGATCATTAAGTGGCTGGATAGTGTTGCAGTAACGGTCCCCTAAAGCATCGCACAGATTTGTGCACACAGCACAACTCCTTAATGTTAAACTGCTGATGCTGAAGCCTTTTTGGTCCAGTCTGATTAATAAGGTTGTTTTTAATAAAGCTCTGTCCTTGATAAATGAGACAATGCTATTGAAAAATGACTGATACTCAGAATCACAAAGCTGAAGTGTAAAAAATAAACGATTATAAAAAAATAACACTGATATTACCATTGAGATGAATGAGAATGCTAAAGCAGAACTTTCTCCAGGTTATAATATATTTTTTTAATTACAAGTGACAAATTACTTTTTTTCTTTGCATTTTAATGCTAACCTAGCTACCATTTCTCATGCAGCAAGTAGAATTACATGCTATGATAAAATGGATGAGGTAATTTCTATTCAAAACCGATGTTAAGTTGTTCACCACATAAAGCCTTCAGAACAAAAACAACTTAAAGACTTAATTGCATTATAATAAACAAATCTGACTTCAAGCATGCAATTTCAGATTGACTCCAGAACTATGTTAGACTCATAAACAGAGACTGTTGATGGTTTATGTTCATTTGTGGGCAGGTTATGTGCTAACAGTCATTTAGCTCACGATATCTGGCTCACAAATCAAAGGAAACACAGGCTGGTTCTGAGAGAGATCTCAGATCAGACAGACTTTGGCACATGCTCTTTACAGCAGCAGTTCAGTTCAGTTCAGACTGACCTTAAGGTATTTCTGCTGAAGCGAAGTCCTAAATACACTCTAAAAACAGTGTAAAAACAGTCACAAAAGGTCAGACACTTTTTATACTACAGCATTAACAAAAGTGTTGTAACATGGTGCTCAAAGACCAGAAAAGTCAGAACTGATGTCTTAAAGGGGTGGTTGATCATGATTTCACTTTTTTAACTTTAGTTAGTGTGTAATGTTGCTGTTTGAGCATAAACAACATCTGCAATGTTATGACACTCAAAGTTCAATGCAAAGGGAGAGTTGTTTTAGTAGAGTGTTGTTATCATGCCGTCATTTTACGCCGGACTGCTTCACAAACAAGGGTCGATTCAATGCTGGATTTGCAGAAAAGATTAACATGACGGCACATGCTAGTCGATGAGTTGAATCAACTCCACAGCAACTACATAAATTTATCCACTAACCGTTCAGAAACGTCCAGTTTCATTCTAAAAGTTGTAACTTCTTCCTGAGTCTCTCCATCAGTGTCGACTCCGGTTTGAACAATGTAAGGCTGAACACCGTTACTGACAATCCTCATTTTGGCTGCGTGAGATTCTCCAGCTTTGTTGTTGTTGAGCAACCGAAGCGTGAGCTGTTAAAGCTCCACCCTCTTCTGAAAAGGGGGCCGGGAGCAGCAGCTCATTTGCGTTTAAAGGGACACACACAAAAACGGCGTGTTTTTGCTCACACCCTATAGGGGCAAATTTGACAAGCTATAATAAATGATCTGTGGGGTATTTTGAGCTGAAACTTCACAGACACATTCTGGAGATACCAGAGACTTATATTACATTTTGTGAAAAGGGGCATTATAGGTCCCCTTTAATATAATTTTAGCTTATAAAAATATCCTTTTGTGTTGGGTCAATTTCACCCACATTTGATCTTTATACTGCTTGAAACACTGGTTAAACTATTTATTTCTTCTTGAAAACTTTTTCTCATTTAGAGTCATGCAAAGTTGACACACAAAGCTATGTTTACATGCACCCAAATAATCTGTTTAGAACTGATTTGAACTGATTGCTCAACTGGACTGAAAAGCCTTTGTGAAAACAACTCAAAAGATCTGACTGAACTCGATTCAGTTGGATTAGAAGCAGGGGCGGATCTAAAAAATTATTTATAGGGTGGCAAAGGGGTGGCATGAGGTCTATGAGGGGTGGCAACACCAAAGCAAGCACCCATGCATAGTTTTTGGAGATTTATGGCCTTGACATGCACAATTGTGTTCACAAACATTGCATTGCCACAAAGTAGTCATCTATATACTGTTTAAAATTAAAAATAAATAACAAGATTTCAATATCCATCATGGCACCAAGTAAAGACACTATATGAAAAACATCAACAGATTCTAAATGAGTCTGAGCTTGTATCACTAACGGATATGAGCAGTTTTATTAAAACAGGCTACTTCGATGGTATAAATCATGTTTTAGTGCAAGTTAAAGAGCAACAAAAACTTGTTTTTTGCAAACATTTTTTTTATTTTTCTGTTATTAACAGAGGTGAGAATGTCCGTGTGTGTTCACCCAGAACACCCTATAAACTACATACTTTATGAAAAGCCAACATAAATTTGTCTTTCAAACTTTTCAGTCTAGTTATTGTTTTTCTTGATTGCTAACACACAATTCATGAAACAATTCAACATTTTCTCACAACTATACACCAACTTGTACAAACCTCAAACTTCCAGGTCAAAATAAAATGTTCTAGTCAAAAACTTATTCATGTCTGACAAAATCAAACTTTGGCAACGGATGACACACAAAACTTCACAAATACACAGACTACTGCACTGCCCAGTGAACACTAGTGAGATCAATTCATTTAACACTGTAACAAAAATTCCTCTCACTGGATTCAGGAATTATTTTGCAGCTCAATGCCTACTACACTATACAAAAATAAATTTACAGATGCAGATACAGTAAAATACAGTAATGAACTTTTGGAGGGATTTTTTTTTTTCATTTTACTATTGTAAATTGATCTTGCAGTAGATGAAAAGCATGAGAAAAATATGTATGAACTTGGTATGCACCACAGTACAGTAAATTCAGCATTCTCTGCACATTTGGCCAAATTTCATTACAATACACTACTATAGCAGTGTATTGGTCTTCTGACTCAACACTATATCCTTAGGCAGTCATTTGTCATTTCTCAGTTCTGCAAAAATACAGTAGGCTACACATAAATGGCTACAAAGAAAGTTAACAATCACAAGTTTGAGGTTGTACAACGTGCTACAGTTTACTACACATAGAAGAGTGAAACTTCCCTCATCTAAAGTACTGGTACTGTGTAAGTTTAAAACCCCGGTAAATGATTTTTTCAGCTCTCTCAGATTTTGACTGGTGTGTCATCAGTTTTGCTACCTAATTTTGTCATTGTTAAACATTTTGAGAAATGTGTCTTTGTTTTGAGAACTGAAACGAATGGTTTGGGAAACTGGGCCAACTGAATCAATCGAGAAAAGCTACAATACATTTAGATTCTTACTCATTATTTTCTGTGATCGGGATCTTCTTATTGATTTCTTGTTATTGTTTTGTCGGATGACAAAAATCCATGATGGAGCGGGCGGTCGGTGAATCAGCTCGCCAAAAAATTACGAAAACGAATCTCAGACATATTCGGATGGGATTACATTTCTCACAGGACTTCTGAGTTAGCCGGGAAGCAGTAATTTTCCAATTCACGAACAAATGGGGAAAAAATTCGTTAGTGAACTTGGCTGCGCTGTGTGTTTTTGACTCTCAAAGAACCGGTTCATAAGAGTCATTTGTTAATGAAGCTGACTACACTGGGCGCGCTGCGCACGTGTGCAACCATCATGCACAGTTTATTGAAAGACATGTTTTCTTGCCATTATTTATTGCCATTATGCGTTACGCTGTCTTTTTTAGGTCATCACATTGAAGCGCCGCTGCTGAAAAGCAGTACTTAAAACACTGCTTACATTTAGATTTTATTCTGTGATAATTTTGGGGTGGCAGATGGGGTGGCAAAGCTTTTTCTTAGGGTGGCAGTTGCCACCTCGTGCCACCCCGGTAGATCCGCCCCTGATTAGAAGGGGTCATGTAGACCTGAAATAATCTGATCAAGAGATTATTTTATAATAAGATTTACATTTTACCTTTTACAAACATGCATATGTTTATTACAGTATGTTTTACAAACTGGTTAGTGGAGACTGAATATTTACTTAAAATTTGCTAAAAATATCTTCTGGCATTTACGTCAGCTTTCCCTGTCATTAAGGGAAAAATGGCGATTATAGCAGTGGTTTTCTACAGGTTTTGAATGCGCTGACTGCTCAGACACTGAGACTTTTTGTTCATGCAATTCAATTTGAACCCGAACACAAATGGACAACTTATTTAAGGAACACAGCAGGATGGTTAAAAAGATCTAGAACTGGTGCATCTTTAAAAGAAAAGAACAAAGAAGAGTAATAGAAATATAACAGAAAATCTCATACTGTGAGTTACTGCTGTAGCTCTAATGCAGAGATAGTTTATTCAGATTGAATAGCTAGTAGAACACAGTTGCACATCTACTGTACGATGCTGGATCCCTGGAGAAACGAGACATTTCTTTGTTTACCATCCCATTAGGAGAAACGGAGGTCTCTTGAGATGCTGATGATCCAAACAGTTGGAACACACCCTGTGAGGTTCAGCACAGGGACTCCACACACCTGTAGGCCCCGGAGGACCATTGAATAGAAACGTGGATTTACATGAGCGTCTGATGAAAGGCAAGAACAGGAAACCCACCAGCCTAGAGAGGCTTACAGTGGAGAGATCCAATACGAATGATGCTGTTTATCAGCTCTAAACAGTGAAAACTGACTGTAAAACTGAGGATGCTATTGTGTAGGATCTCACTGCAATTTAAAGGGGCTGTTCAGGTGCTCAGAAAACAATAAAAACTCACCTTAAACGGCACCTATAATGCTTTTTTGATTTCACCTTTCCTTCAATGTGTTATATACTGTTTGTGCATGTAAACATTCTGCAAAGTTACAAAGTTCGCGTTTGTACTCGGTGACTTTTGCTGCTATCGAAATGATCATGAATACAAGTTTCCTAGTCAGAAACTGGACATTATTGCCCTTTTACGTCGTATTTATTACTGGGAAACAGATAGTTTTGATTCGGTTTCCAAGTTGGGCTGTTTAAAAAGTTACCTACATTTGGTTCTTGACCATTTAAAATGGGTAAAATTCAACAATTTGGACATGGAGTCACACTGGGGTCCCAATATCTATGAGACTGAACTATACAGGGCCTTAAAAACAAAGATTTCAAAAGAAAAGTTTATTAATGATGAGAATCTAGAAGGATATTAAGATATCTTGAATACTTTTAGAGTTAAAGCCATGCAAACTTTGGGAAAACGAATATTTATGGCACTCAGACATGTACGATCTTTGCAACTGAGTTGATAGAAAAGCACGAGATACATTTCTAGTTTAAACATTATTTGTTCTTCAGATATTCCTCTTTAAAAGAAAAAAGTATAAGCTGTGTGCAAAGTGACCCACATATAGTTTTTGACCACTGAATGTGTGTACAATTTACCAATTTACTCATGGAGCCGCATTAAGATCTCTGAGATTGAACCATCGAGAGCCTTTAAAATGAAGATACCAAAAGGAAAGTGTGTTAAGAACCAGAATCTAAAAGGATATTAAGATATCTTTAATACTTCTTGAGTTACAGGCATGTAAACTTGAGAGAAAAAAAAACACAAGAAGTGCTTTTTGCCATTTGTGAACTGTCACCATTGGCATATAATGAAACAAAGATTGCTAAAGTCAACAGATTTTACTAATAGACCTACCAATCTCTGTGTAAAAATAAAATAATGATGCTGTCATCTTTCTAAAGTCATTTTTACACCCCTGTAAATTGCCTCCAAATCTCAGGTGAAAGTGGTCATTTTGACCCCTCCTCTACAAAATAGTGGATTACTCAGTAAATATACATCTGTGACATTTAATATTTTGTCTTTCATCACTAATTATGTTAGTCTTTCTACAGAAAAAATATTAACAAAACCAAAAATTTGAGCTAGGGACCTCTGGTTGAGTTGACACGGAATGACCCAATAGTTAATTCCTGGTCTAAGGTCAGAGGTTGGAATATTCAAGTTCAGAGCCTATTAGTAAATACATTTAATTAAAGGACTAGTTGCAAACATTTAAAATTAAAGTCAACTATTTTACATTAAATCATAAAATTTACTAATGCATGTTGCTTGTCTTTGTGCATGATTCTCTATGAATGCCATTAACCCCCCCCAAACAATTCTGGCTGAATATCCTGTTATATATTTAGATTACAGATATAAAATTATGTGTTGCATTTAAAAGGCCAGAAGCATTTGCATGTGTGAAAACGGAAGGGAGTGAACAGGAAACCTTTCAGATTCAATCTGACACAACAAAACAACTTTAACGTTTCTACTGTTTTGCCCAAGATATATTGGCTAACTAAAAGTTTAGGTTGAGTTTAGAGCAGAGGGACTCTGGGTTCGGTTTCTGCAAGACCACACCTGCAAACAAATTTCCTGTTTCTCGGCTTCTCTGAAACCACATGATAAACGCAGTAAGGGAGGGTCACTTCCAGAAGCACTTGTTAC
Source organism: Ctenopharyngodon idella (assembly GCF_019924925.1). Classification (NCBI taxonomy): domain Eukaryota; kingdom Metazoa; phylum Chordata; class Actinopteri; order Cypriniformes; family Xenocyprididae; genus Ctenopharyngodon; species Ctenopharyngodon idella. The sequence goes on from NC_067235.1 coordinate 32,370,780, forward strand.
ACCCACTGTTGGCACAAACCGTTTTTCTCTATTTCTGTCATTTGACTGTCATGATATGACAGAGGTGATGGGTCGCATGAAAGCTTCCAAACACAACAATACTATCAGTAGCGCTGTAATGCAGCCGGGCAGATGGGTTTCTACCTAATCTCACATTATCTCTCACAGTTCTTCATCATTTCAGTTTCACAGAAACGAACCACAGCTGTTTTTGACTAACCAAACTAAGATGTCAAACTGAGTTTGTGCGTGGAAACACCCTAATAACAACAACAACTTAAAGTTAGTTGGTAATACTTTACAATAAGGTCCCATAACATAACAGCAGTTGATGCATTAACGATTAATCGTGATTATTTGCATCCAGAATAAAAGTTTGTTTACACATAATATGTGTGTATCAAACTGCCAAAGTCACGCCCCCCCAGTGGTGAACCACTGAAATTTCGAAACGTTTATGATGTAATGAAGCTTCGTTTACTGAAATCACGTGACTTCGGCAGTTTGATATTGCTATTTTCACATTTGATTCGATTTCTTGTTCTGAGAGAGTTCAAATCCACCTCTCGACCTGCAGCTCTATTTTCACAATCTACTTTTATATTCCAGCCTGCAGTAAGTAATGTTGGTGTCATTAAAATGAGCAACACCAAGAAATACTAGCATCTGTTTACCAACGCAAATATAAAGCCTCAAGAGAAGACACCAGTTTCACTCTTACTGATGTGTTAATCCCTTTAGATTTACCACCAAAACTTTACACACACACAGCGATGGACACACAGCATGAGATGTGAAGATTGTGAGCTGCTCTCTGAAGAGAATTTACTCAAAGAGAAGCAGTAATGATGCATTATACTGCATTATGCAAATGATACGTCATCAGTAACGGTTCACTTCTGTGAGAGAGAACGGATGCTTCCGTGGCAGAGGCAGAGTTTAAGCCAGACCAGCTTTACATGTGGACTCAGGTGCGGTTCACTGGTGCACAACAGACTTCAGAAAGCTGCTTTCATCCAAACTGAACTCTGACGTCAAACTGAGCTTGGGTGAACTTAAAGTTTGCTTAAATTAATCTGAAAAAGCACCAAATAAATAAATAATATGATGCCTGCAAATTATACACAATGTCCTGGAAATTGAGAGAGAGAGAGAGAGAGAGAGAGAGAGAGAGAGAGAGAGAGAGAGAGAGAGAGAGAGAGAGAGAGAGAGAGAGAGAGAGAGAGAGAGAGAGAGAGAGAGAGAGAGAGAGAGAGAGAGAGAGAGAGAGAGAGAGATTCAATCAGGCCAAAATGCATTTACCGTTTCCACCTGGTATACATGTTGTTTGAATGCATCTTCTTTGACAACTTCTGTTCAGATTTCATCACACTCTACATAAATTTTACCAGGAATACTATACGTATGAATATTATTAAATAAACCAACCCAGGTAACGCGGCTTACAACTTATTAATGTATGTGATGAGACCAAACGCACAGATTATAATATAATATAATATAATTATTTGGGGGAGAATGGAGGGTGGGATGTCTGGCATAAATATAAGTACATACAATTTATTTAAAAAAAAAAAAAAAAAAAAAAAAAGAATATTAATAAACCAATCTTAAAAGCAATTATTGTCAAGCAAGCAGTATAATCAAATTTAAAAAATATTAATACATTATGTAAAACAGGGCTGAAACGATTAGTCGACATTATCGACAACATCGACAATAAAAAAAAATTGTCAACAAATATTTTTGTTGTCGAATTTTGAGTCTTTTGATCTCATATGACCTATTATTTGAAGGGCCTGCAATAACGCGGTTTGACCAGTGGGGCGCTGTAGCGCAATGTAATGCAGCCCACCCGGATCCAATCCAATAGAAGAAGACACGGTGCTTCGGAGTGCGAAGTGCCAAACAAAGTCGTACCCGTAAAATTTGGGAGTTTAACATAGCATAAACATAACAAACATAACGTTTAGCATAACTACATTAAAATGCTGTCATGCAGGGCCACCAACTTTCATTCAAACTCACTGTTCTCGCGCTACACGTTCATTTTCTCACGCAGTGAAAGATACATAGCAGAGCAAAGAGGACACAGACAGCGCGCCGACAGATGAGACAGATCAGGTTACTTTTGATATAAAACAGTCTCGGCTTTTAAATTCTGTCAATTTTACTATGGGATTCAAACAATACATGCGGTTTTGGCGCTCTTCAATGTTGCGTGACAAGCGGCACATGAACCTATCTCTTTCTCTTTTCTGCTATTACAGCACGAAATAAACATGAATGAAAATCAAAAAAGTATGTTTAAAGATACAGTACAACTTACTGAAATTAAATCCATCGCTAATGTACTCAATCAGTTTTAACCGCAGAAAGACGTCAATAAAACAGCTTGCAAACTAATGTCACAAAATGTTACATTTACCTCAGGAAAGCCATTCAGTGATGATCATAAACTCGATAGTAAAAAAGAATATTATATATATATATATATATATATATATATATATATATATATGCACAATATTACATATTCATATTTTTACTCTTATTAAAAAGTTATTATTACAATTCCCAGACTTAAAGGAACACTCCACTTTTTTTGAAAATAGGCTCATTTTCCAACTCCCCTAGAGTTAAACAGTTGAGTTTTACCGTTTTCGAATCCATTCAGCCGATCTCCGGGTCTGGCGGTACCACTTTTAGCATAGCTTAGCATAGTTCATTGAATCTGATTAGACCGTTAGCATCTTGCTCAAAAATGACCAACGAGTTTCAATATTTTTCCTATTTAAAACTTGACTCTTCTGTAGTTACATCGTGTACTAAGACCGACGCAAAATGAAAAGTTGTGATTTTCTAAGCCGATATGGCTAGGAGCTATACTGTCATTCCGGCGTAATAATCAAGGAACTTTGCTGCCGTACCATGGGTGCAGCAGGTACAATGGTATTACGTAGCACCTCTCACAAATGTCTCCATGGTTGCAAGGCACGCTAATATCATTGCGCCTGCTGCACCCATGGTACGGCAGCAAAGTTCCTTGATTATTACGCCGGAATGAGAGTAAAGTTCCTAGCCATATCGACCTAGAAAATCGCAACTTTTCATTTTCCGTCGGTCTTGGTACACGATGTAACTACAGAAGAGTCAAGTTTTAAATAGGAAAAATATCGAAACTCTTTGGTCATTTTTGTGCGAGATGCTAACGGTCTAATCAGATTCAATGAACTATGCTAAGCTATGCTAAAAGTGGTACCGCCAGACCCGGAGATCGGCTGAATGGATTCGAAAACGGTAAAACTCAACTGTTTAACTCTAGGGGAGTTGGAAAATGAGCCTATTTTCAAAAAAAGTGGAGTGTTCCTTTAATAAAAACACAGTACCAGTCATTGTAACAGTTGGACTATTGATGACTTCTGAGGAGAAAAGAAAACCTGAAGTAGATTGGTCAGTACTGAATTAAGTTCTCTTTTGAACTTGAATGGACAAAAACACACAAAATCATGTCAAAATGCCTGTTTTTGGCAATTATCCTCGTAAGCAGTCTTAAACGAGATAAAAAGTACTGTAAAGAGGAAAAGAAAATCAGATGCGTGTCATATCTGTGTCATGTGCTTCAGGTCTTAAAGTGACAGCAGCCAAATAAACCTGCTGCTGTCTGTGTCAATGTTGATCAAACAACAAAAGAAGAAAGAAAATCACTTACTGCTTTTGACTAAATAACTTTTGTAGCTTTATTAAGGATTAATTCTTATTAAGGTCACTTAAATTAAATGTTATATTTTATATAAAGGCTATTAAATGTTAAAAATGATGATTATTAATTATACTGTAATGCTAATTGGCTACAATTAATGGTTAAAATTGAGAGAAAAAAAATCCATTTAATAGAGACATCAGTAGCAGTATCGGTACTGGTCATAATGGCCTTCATTAGTAAAAAGTTGCCATTAAACATTTAAAATATACCATCTTTATATTGTTTCTATGTTAATTTGGAGATTCAATGTAAAAAAAAAAAAAAAAAAATTATATTAATGCAATTAATCCTGATTAATTACAAAAAAATATGAGATTAATTAGTTATTTTTTTAATCGATTGACAGCACTATATATATACACACACACATAACATATACACACACATTTTAAAAAAAAATACATTATGATACATCAAGCAAGAAAGAGAAAGGAAGTTGGTCTGTCATGATAATGGATAGTCACTCAGCAACTAAAACAGGGAAGTTTGGCATTTTCTGAAGCGACGCTTCATTAATTATCACTTTGGGTTATTATAATCTGCAAGTCCACAACGCACTGACGTACGATCATTAAATGAGACTGCAACAGATTTGCTCTTTGCTTCTTTCTGTAAACAAAGTGGGCAGATATTGTCACTCCCACACAAGTTAAACAGGAAAAATGATTCAAGTCCTTTGGGCTGTAATGATTTCTGTGTACCGCTGTTTCATTAACGGCCTAATTGTGTTGGTAATGAACAAAACACCCTTCCCAAAAGCAGGGCACCGTGCTGAACATCCAGATAATTAAAAACTATTTCTACCAATGTCGCCCCAGTGGAAAATCACTTACAACGCCTGACTGAACCGAAGACGGCATTCGCAATCACTGGAACCAGGTAAAATGATGCAGAATATGATCTTGATGAAATGTGTCAAGACGTCTGAAATGCGACGCTTCATTTCAAATAGTTTTGCATTAAACAGCATATTTGTGAAATTTGCTACTTGCATGATTTGCATTCCTGCTCTGATCTTTATTGAATGAAGAATAACTCGAAAATATAATACACGGAGTCTGAGGCACCAAATTTAATAGAACAGCTCAAATCAAATCACAAATTCAGACATTTGAATACATTCTCCACTGGTTTATGTTCCCGAACATAATCACACATGATGTTTCTCAAATTATATTGCAGAAAACACATCCAGGTCACAATTCATCCCAAAAAGAAAAGGAAAAAAAAGGCTATTTTTTCTATTTTTTAAAGAAAATTAACCATGAACCATTAATTGTTTTTGCCTGGTGGCATCAAATCACTTTCATTTGTTAAAGGGATAGTTCACATGAATTTCCTTGTTCTGTTGAACACTAAAGAAGATATTTTGGTTACTGACATTATTCAAAATATCTTCTTTTGTGTTCAGCAGAAGAAAGAAACTCATACAGCTTTGGAACCACTTGAGGGTTTGTGAAAACAAAAGGTACAAATCATGAATATCCACCTACAAAAACACAATTTTCCATCGAGACTTTATCTAGGGAAGTAGATTAAGCTGCAGATGGAGCTTCTTAGCAATAACATCTTCAGAGACTATTATGAATTGTCATCTACATGACTACCTAGTGCACAGCGCCAAAGGCAACGACCACACAAATGGACAAAAGGAATGAGCTACAAATGATAGAATAACACAGGAAAAAGAGAGCGGTGATAGTAAACAGACATGAGCGGGTATAACTTATCGGTCCTGCACCTGAAAGAAAATTGGGGTGAGCAGTATGACAAAAAGGTCTAAAATCTGTCCAAAAAGTTAGTTTAGATCAGGAATAGCATTATATAAATCACATTTTTGCTGAAAATTCAACAAAAATAAAAGGGTTATGTATTAAAGTTCCCCTATTATGCTTTTTTGAATATTCCAAATCACAACAGACTGGGCCATCTGACCAATCAGAGCAGAGCAAGCTCGTGGAAAGGAGGGGTTTAGAAAGACTGAATCTTCGAATTAAGACTCTTTGAGAAATTAGGTTATGTACAATGTATATTATGTGAAAACTGAAGTGTTTTTTGACCTTGTATGTATGCAAGTCTATTGTATGTGACTCCAAAACAAAATTAGGAACCTTTAAAATGGCATAATAGGGGCACTTTAAATAACCACGTGTCCTGTCTTTCCACAATGTAAACAGTACAGGAAAATCTCTACCAGCTGACACGTTTCTACTGTAGCATGGTCTATAATGTCATACCGCCAAACCCTAAACAGAATCATGACAATGTCATTGTCTCCTTCTCAAGCGTCTGATTTTCTATAATTAGTATGTTCATAATTACACTGCCAGTGTGTGGTGGAAAAAAGCAGAGGTTTTCAAAGTTGAATCAATACAGTGAAGTAGACCGCTAGCTTAAAACCTAGAATTTGAACTCTAAATACTTTTGAGCGCACAATGGAAAACTCTTGTCCCCAGCAGAGCGTTTGGCTCGGAGCAGAGCACAGAGGTCACGTCCACCCATGTCTGCTTACTGGAATCTGATGCAAAGTAACTCAAAATAACAAACGTGGAGGATGGCGCAACAAGAAAAAGAAACAAATGAGTCCTTTAGAGATTAAACAACCGGTAAATCATTTGCTTTAACTGACCTTGATCCAAAACTTTAGCATTTTGTAATATTTTCCATGCACTAGAAAATCCATGTTATTGCAAATAATTTAAATAGAATCGCAGTGCTTCATCTCAAGTAGTTTTGCATTAAATGGCATTTGAGAAGATTTTTGCGCTAATCTTCACTGAAAGAAAACACTGTAATATAGCCTAATATTCACAGAGGCACAACAGATTTAATAGAGACACTAGAATTAGATCACAAATTTAAACCAGACATTTTAATACATTTTCTCTTACAGCACATAATCACAATGATGTTAGTACAGTATCAAATTATACTGCAAGTACACTTAAGGGCCGTTCACACAGGACACACAATCAAAACAGCCAGATGGAGAGCATCAGCATGAGCTTCCACAGAGTTCCATGGAAAACCTGGATACATATTGGGGAAATTTTGTGAGGACAAGAGTTATGTAAATTCCTATAGTGAGTAAATAAATACAAGTTTAAATAAAAGTTGTGTGTATGGTAAGATTTTTTTAATGTTATTGAAATAAGTATCTTCTGCTCACCAATGCTGCACTTATTTAATGGAAAATACAGTAAAAACACTAATATTGTGAAATATTATGACTGTTTTCTATGTGAATATATTTTAAAGGGGTCTTTGATTGTGATTTCACTTTTTTTAACTTTAGTTAGTGTGTAATGTTGCTGTTTGAGCATAAACAACATCTGCAAAGTTACGACGCTCAAAGTTCAATGCAAAGGGAGATATTTTCTATTACAGAAATCGCTTTTTAAGGACTACAACAAATGGCTTGTAGGGACTACAATGAGCTTCTTCCTGGGTTTGTGACATCACTAACCCTAAAATTTACATAAACCCCGCCCCTGAGAGCACACAACAAAGGGGGTGAGGCCATGTTGGGCTGCTTTAGAGAAGAGGAAGAGTTGTTGTAGTAGAGTGTTGTTACCATGCCGTCATTTTACGCCGGACTGCTTCACAAACGAGGGTCAATTCAACGCTGGATTTGCACAAAAGATTAACATGACGACACATGCTAGTCGATAAGTTGAATCAACTCCACAGCAACTACATAAATTTATCCACTAACCATTCAGAAACGTCCAGATTCATTCTAAAAGTTGTAACTTCTTCCTGAGTCTCTCCATCAGTGTTCGACTCCGGTTTGAACAATGTAAGGCTGAACACCGTTACTGACAATCCTCATTTTGGCTGCGTGAGATTCTCCAGCTTTGTTGTTGTTGAGCAACCGAAGCGCGAGCTGTTAAAGCTCCGCCCTCTTCTGGAAAGGGGGCCGGGAGCAGCAGCTCAGTGTTTTTGCTCACACCCAAATAGGGGCAAAATATGCCTAATATGCCAACTTGCTGCTCAAGAAACATTTCTTACTATTATCCATGTTGAAAACAGTTGTGCAGCTTCGTATTTTTGTGGAAACTGTAATGCATTTTTTTTTTTTTTCCCCAGGATCCTTTTATGCTTAAAAAAAACAAAAAAAACAAACAGCATTTCCAGTTATGCTCTTGCTTGCAATCCAAATGATTAATGATTCACAAGTAAATTGGTCTGAATTTGAATGACTCAAATCCTTTTCCAGTGACTAAAAACAACTTGCAAGGTCATGGAGAATCAGGCAAAATCAGTCAAAAAGTTTGGATGCACATTTAAATTGGAACTTCTTTTAACTTGATACTGCATATTAAAAAAAGGGCAGAGATATGTGAACAACAACAGATGTGTACAAAAAAAAAAAAAATATAACATTGCAGAAGGATTGCAAAAACATCTCCTGTGTGAACAGCTCCTTACGACATCAGTTGTTGGTTGACCGATATGGGGTTCTTAAAAGACGACGCTGATGCTGGATGGCAGAAAAATAAATAGCTCAAAAACCTTACTGAAACAAACTCAATCCCCCGGTTTCACAGACGAGGCGTAAGCCTAGTTTCAGACTGAAATGCATGTTTGAGCTGTTTTAACTGACAGCAACAGTACTGTCACCTCTTAAAATATGTCAGTGCCATTGTTTTGTCTCAAGATATACATTAGTAATGTTTTTTTTTTTGTTGTTTTTTTTAAGGCATGTTTATAAAAGCTACTTAAATGCCCTAATTGAACTAAGGCCTAATCCTGGCTTAATCTAAGCCCTGTCTGTGAAACCAGGTCAATATTTACTTAAAAAATGACTAATTATCAACCCTCTACAATGCGAGTAAATCAGTCACGTATGCGACCAAATTTCATGAGAGGCAACTAAAAAAAAAAAAAAAAAAAAATGTCTTATGCAAGGCTTGTTGACAGAACTGTCACTGTCCCGATCGGACCATTGCAGCGATGTCATGAAAGTTTATCATTTGCACGTGTAGATAACCCGTGCACGTTGTGTGGGAAGTATTGTGCGCGTAAATTGCACATCTGAAGCACGCATCCAGAAAGCCGCATCCGACAGCACACGAGTACTGAACTGAGCTCTCTTTCATGTCTCATGCTTGAACGGACAATTTCACACAAAATTATGTCAAAATGCCGCGAGTCAAAATTAGCGAGTATCCTAGTAAACATAGTTGAAGTTAAATACACATTGAATTATGGTACTCAGAGAGTTATGTTTTATGCAATACTTTTGATAGAGGGAAACAAGATACATTTCTACTTTAAACATTATTTATTCTTCAATTCCTTTTGAATATAGAGCTGCTTTGAGATCCCCATATCTATGGGATTAAACTATATAGGGTCTTGAAAATGAAGATTTCAATAGGAATGTTTGTTAAGAATGAGAATCTAGAAAGATGTTAACATATCTTGAATACTTTTAGAGTTACATGCATGCAAACTTTGGAAAAGGAATATTTATAGCACTCAGGTATGTTCTATGAATTGATTTGATAGAAAAAGACGAGATACATTTCTAATTTTGACATTAGCCTATTTGTTCTTCAGATAAGATATCTTTAATACTTCTTGAGTTACAGGCATGCAAACTTAGAGGCAAAAAACACAAGAAGTGCTTTTTCCCCATTTTTGAACTGTTGCTGTTGGCATTTAATGAAACAAAGATTGCTAAAGTCAACAGATTTTATTAATAGACCTACCAATCTCTGTGTAAAAATAAAATAATGATCCTGCCATCTTTCAAAAGTCATTTTTACACCCCTGTAAATTGGCTACTCAATTACTCAGTAAATATACATCTGTGACATTTAATATTTTGGCTTTCATCACTATTTATGATAGTCTTTCTACAGAAAAGAATATTAAAATCAAGGGAAGTTTCCGAAATTAGGTTGATAAACTCAAAATAAACTCAATTTTTTTCATTTGCATTGTTCTTGCATTCCATGTAAAAAGTCTGGCGAGTAAAATAAAGAATTTACTAGCCAATGGCGACTCAAGCTTCAGTGTGTCCATAGAAGGTTGAATGTTCATTAATCAGCCTATCCAAAACCTCAGTTACAGTCATAATTGCTCCAATAACCAATCTAGTCTATATCTAGCCAAGTAATCACATCAAGTTTAGTTTGCAAAGACTGTTGAAAAACTCTGCACATATCGAGAAAGTCAAATCTAATCTCAGCAGCGCAGGATAAAACAGAAGAACAGATGCTTTAATCATGACTCTCGTTTAGCGGCCGCTCTCCATCCCCCGTTTCAATAGCCAGGAGCTAATTGCACTCTCCTGCCCCCTCACCAGTAGCTCAGAGGCCTGCAGCGTCCTCCTCCGCTCCGAGAAGTGGAACAGGATCTTGGCTTTCCTGAGAGGAAGCGCTCAAAGCTCACGGCTCCTCTCTTCGCTTCCACCCAGCCTCGGGTGAGAGCTGCCAAGCTGCTCCTTGTAACTCTATCCATCTCACAGAGCGGTGAACGCCCATTCAGCATGTCCCAACAGGGGATAAACCCTCCAGTCAGCACCCCGTGACAAAAGCAGGGAGGCTCTGATGAATGAGAGGTCATAGACTCGACAAGCTTCGCATGCTCGTGGATACGAACCGCAAATTCCTCTAGACTTTCTGGGGAATGTCAAAAAACACTGTCAAGAACATTTCCAACAAAGAGAGGAGCTTCAGGAGCAGCTAGACGAGATTATATAGCCATGTCATTTATAAGAGGAAAAGATCTAGATAAATACAGGAGTAAATACACCCACATACCAAAAATATAAGCCCCGCCTGAAGGTTTATTGAATGGGTTTTTGGTTAAATGCTTAAAATGAGGTCTATGGTGAACACAAGCTCAATATATTTTCACGTTTTATTCTACAACATAAAATACATCAGTAATACCCTCTTGTGAGGGTCATTAACAGGTAAACTCATCTACGCACTAGTCCATAATTACAACCTCGTTGAGTTTATAATCGCACTCTTGCATACTACTTTAACTCAAACTTTCAGGGAAAATGTTTTTAAACAGTTGACTGAAGCTTAGTGATGGTGACGCTGAAGTCATGTGACCGTGGTGTTGTTCATTTATAGCCTGCATTTAGCTTTTGACTTCTGCTGATTGTCTTTACGCTTCAAAATTCATAAAAGTTGCGTTCATTTCTGAAGATTATCATGATGAACAAACTATGTGAGACTCATAAGCTTTTGTTAGTCACAGACCTTATTTTCGGCAATAATCCAAAAGTCAATGGAAAAATCCTATTGGGTTTTTGTCGAGGGATTCAGGGTGATGCGAACTTACGGGTTAGCCTACAAAAATTCGCCATCCCTGCTCCAGTATATGAGTATTGATATCGAAATGAATGCTACAATGCAAAAAATAAATAAATCTTTCTGGTCCTAAAATAGGCCTTATTTTCTTTATGCAAAATATGTTGATATTTATGCAAAATAAGCATTCATTTATGTTTGATTTATGCATTGATAAGCATTGATTTGATTTATGCAAAATAAGCACTGATATTAAAATTAACACCACAATGCAAAACATCATAATGGTCCTAAAATAGACTTCATTTTATTTATGCAAAATATATTGATATTTATGCAAAATAAGCACTGATTTATGTTTATGCAAAGCAAGCAATGATTTATGTTTGATTTATTGAGCACTGATATTAAAATTAATTGTCACAATGCAAAAATTATAATGGTCCTAAAATAAGCTTCATTTTCTTTATGCAAAATATATTGATATTATTTATGCAAAGTATGTTACTATTATTTATGCAAATAAGCATTGATTTATGTTTGATTTATGCAAAATAAGCATTGATATTAAAGTCCCCCTGTAGTCAATACTTTTAGCCCTTAAAACTCTGCTTTGATCACCAAAATGATCATATTTAAATGTTTTTTCCTGTGAAAAAAAAAAAAAAAAATTCTTAATGCATTCAACAGCTTGAATGTAACTCTACACCCTTGCCTCATTTAATATACATAGATCTATGAATATGATAATTAGCCCCGCCTCCACTCGCTCAGAAATCCACTCGGTCAACTTACTGAGGCTTAACTTGAGGCTCAACTTACGCTGCACAATGGTATCGCTTTTTACAATGTCAGACACATAACAGTAATTAATATGATTAGCGTTTTGCTTGACCAGGTTATCAAACGGCTAATAATGTGTTGCTAATGTTACAGCAAACCATGTTGACATTCACGAGTCAGACAGCGGTCTTCTAACAATCAGTATCCTTAGAAACGCTTTGAACAACTCAGAACGTCAGTGGAGAGAGGCATATAGTTCATCATAACATTGTAATATGCATCATACACCCGCTATATTGCTAAATCTACATGATTTTTCATATCAACAGAAATATATACCAGCAAAACCTTCTTTGGAGACTCCCTTGTGCAGTCAATTAATGATATGCTAAAGCCCGCTGACACGTTGACGTGATTGGTTACAAGGTAGTTTGTGACTGTCAGAAACACCAGCGATTTCAAACCACGTTTTTGAGAATGTCTTTGGTTCACTGCAGTTTTAAAGAGAAATACTCAGCAGTGGTGTTGACTTATGAATTTGCACATGGTTTGTCTTAAAGCATATTAAAAACACCACATAGATTTATATTTACAACATTAAAAACTTGATTTTCACCACAGGGGGACTTTAAAACTAACAACATAATGAAAAACATCATAAAAGAGGATTTATTGTTTTGTTTTTCCAAAATCTGTTATCTTATGTTTTTTCTTTTCAGTTGAAATTAACTGTTTTTGTGAGATTCACCCATCGTGAGGTGCTTTCAAGCACTTCTATCAACATTATTTGAATTTCAAAAAGTGTTTCATTGGACTACTTAAATCTGGTTTAAGATTAGCCTGTCCATAAATGACACACAACAGAAACAAATAGTAGTTTGTCACTTCAGGTCAATCGGACATCCACTCCCGTCTTAGCGAATGGTCCTGAGCCAAGATAAACTCGGACCAGTGAAGCTAGAAGTTTGAATATTTGACTTGCACCGTCACGGTTGATGCAACAACTAAACAACCAATGGTCAAGGAGAACATATGTAAAGTCAGTCCTTGTTTTTAAGCCCATAGAGCCTAAAGAACACAGTGCTGAACACCTGCTGAATGCAAATGCAATAATATTGGCCAAACAGATTGAGAAGCTGCAACTTTGGTTGACAAATAAGCAAAACTACCATACTTTAGTACATTTTCACTCAGAAACTGCTAATTAAACATGAAAGTTTGAAGTAGAAAGACTGATTTAGTATTTTCTAGCAAAACTATCTACAATTGTTGTATTTACAACTTTGAAAGTGTATGCACTGTTTGCCAGGACTGATAACAAGATTTGAGTTCATATTTCAAATAGTAATTTATATTATTTCCATCAGCAGTTTTTCCTAAATTGGCTAAAAAGCTAAGAAACGGATGGCCTAATGTTTTGTACGCTTTGCATACTTGCTGTAAAACTGTGCTGTAAAGATACTAGAGAAGATACCATGGTATTCAAAAGGCAAAATTAGCTTTTTTGAAAAATCCATACTGGTCGAACACTGAATCTCTAGAAGAGCTGATCTTCAGAAGTCTCTCATCTGCCGGATTATTATTTAATGGAGCTGTTTATCATGATTAGGTCAGACATGAATATGCATCGCTCTGACAGGAGGCGGCACAGAGGGAAGCCAGAGGCGTCCGTGTAAAAACAGCACAAACGGCTTATTCGTAAATAGTTAATTCAGCATGTGGCTTTAACGGCAACAGTATAAAACCTCCATGAATCACTGAAATGACATGCAAGTAGGTCAGTGCAGGTTAATACACATCACAGAGTACACAAACAGACAAGAAATTAAAACCAGTCACAATCCTGGTCTTTTTATGAATGATTCATTGCACATTATATTGAATACATTATATCCAAAGATAACATCTTTCCTTATCCGCCGATTCTCATCTTCTTCCTGACTCTATGTAACGCTCACTTGACCATCCAATCAATTCCTGAGCCTTAAAATAAAGCCCCGCCTACATTTGTCTTTGAAAATCCGGTTTCACTCAGAAACATGTCAGATTACAGAAGCGAAATGGGTTGTTTCACACTGATTTTAAAGTTCAATGAAACGGCATGTGTGAAAAGTTTTTTTGTTTTGTTTTGTTGCTTGATTTTGCTTTTTTCTTTCATTTTATGACTCCAGCCTACAGCAAGGTAAGAAACTGTCCAATACTGGCTTTGCCACCACAGCGTTTTATAAATACCCCGTGGCTTTGGAAAGCATCCAGCGCTTCTGACACTGTGAAATATGATATAACAATAGAAAATTCAAAGGAGAATTTCAGCTGTAGAGAAGACACATTTTAATATGCTCATGCAGGAAACGTACATTGTTTCTACAGTTATTCATTTCACAAAGTCTGACAAAAATGACTTCGGCAAGTTAGAAAAATCAATATGATGTCAGCAAGCTAGACCTTACTCTTGAACTATTGTGAAACAATATGAACCTGAACAAATAGCACTTTCACTCTGACATTTCAAGGAAAAATTCACCCCGAAATGAAAATTCTGTCATCATTTCCTTCCCTTCAACCCCAATGACCTCAAACATTAAGATGAAATTCTAAAGGAAGTCCTGAAATAACAAAAGTGCTATCAAGCTCCAAAATATCAACAACAACAAAAAAAAAAAACACCACAGAGTGAAAAAGTGTCATACATTAGTCTAGCAAAGTAATGCATACAACTTGTGCACTATATTCCTAGACTTCTTAATTGTTTTATATGAGGAACAGACCCAAATTTAAGCCATTATTCATTGATAAACTTCATCTCCACTGCAGCTCTCACATCAAATGAGTCTTTAGAGAAGTCAAATTAATGTTGAAGTCAATGACATTGCCATTCATTCATTAAAAGAAAAAGATATTCTTCAAAATTTCCCCTTTGTGTGGATAATCATGAGGGTTTGGAACAACATGACAAAAATTCTGAATAATTCATAAATTATTCTTTTAGAGTAAAAGTCTCACTTTACATGCAGTGAGATACGAAAAAACTTTCACACAATAGCAACTTTAAATAAGATAATCAAAGTATTAAAAAAATAATTTTGCATCTGGTATGTGCAGCCAAATAGTAAGCTACAAAAAGTGCATAATGTAGTATATATATATATATATATACACACACACACACAGTATATAAATGTAAATACATGTCAAGATTCATCATAAACAATAGCAAATTTCAACTAAATAAGACAAAATATATAAAAAACAACAGTAAATCTGACATGCACAGCAAAGAAAAAATAGTAAGCTTCAAAAAATATTTTAAATAAAAATGCAAATACACCCATAAACGTAAAACTAGATTTTAACACTTACTTTGGAGGAAAATAGTGGTGTTTGCACATGCAAATCTCACAGCCATGATAACAGGGCATTGCTATGTGATTGCTAAGGTGTTTTGGGTGCATGTTTACTGGACCAAGTCAAAATAAATTCCATATATTTTGCTTTCTATAAGCTGAAAAGCACACCTCTCTTCAACAACATGATTTGAGGAATCATTCATTTGCAGTACAAACTGTGAGAGCGAGTTATACACTGAAGTTTCATGCTTAACAACAAATATCAGCAATAATAATAATAATGAATAATAACTGAATCATGCTTAAAAGTGTGTGTGTGTGTGTGTGTGTGTGTGTGTGTGTGTGTGTGTGTGTGTGTGTGTGTGGTGTGGTGTGTGTGTGTGTCATCCCCATGTGGGAGGGAAACTCATTCTGATATAAGAGGTTTCACTACCACACCAGAAACAGCTCTAACGATCATTGATTCACCAAGACAGATTCAGGAACAACAAACCTTCACTATAGCACAGTCAATGTCTGTATTCCACATATCAAAGCATATCGTTGACTGAAAGACAAAAGGTTTCTTTTATCTGGATTCAAACCAGCAGCTTCAAACAACTGTCACAAAAACACCAGCAGAAAAGAAGCCTGAGCACTCACTGATAAGTGTCAGTTCGGAAAGTGACACGTCAGTAATTATCTGCTCATACGGATGTATGGGTTCTATGGGATTAAAAACATATGGAGACAGGGGCTAGTTGTCACACTGGATATATCTCAGGGAAAGTTGTCACATGTGCTTCATATGCAGTTTTGTTGGCCAATAGTTTGATATTTTAATGAATCGTTTTGCATTTCATAAATTTACAGTTTCATTTTGCATTTAATATGCAAGAACAATAGTGTGACAACATGCCCCACAATAGAGTTCAATGTGTTAAATAAACTATATCTTGTTGCCATATGTTTTACACTTTACTCCGACTGATTTATATTGACTTTCACTGGAATAAATGTGACAACTAGCCCCGACTCCCCTATAGCATTAGGCATCTACACATCAGTATTGCCTGGTGCTGTTCTCCTCAGATCCAAAGCAATTTAGCACTAATTTATCATTTAACAAACACTTTTATCCCAAGTGACACTAATTACAGGCAAGTTTCAAACCTACAATCATTTAGGCTACACAACTATGGAAGCCTATTTCTGCCACATCAGAAAAAAAAAATCATGCTTTGGTAAATGGTTATGATAATTATGATATAAAGTAAAAACATACACTGTAAAAGATTTTGGAGGTCAAAACTCAATTTTATGTTGACTTGCTGCATCGATAATTTTCAGTTGGCTCAATTAAATTATGTGAACTGAAGGTCTTTTAACATCTGCACTTTAGTTGAACCAACTGAAAACTTTCAATGCAGCAAATTAGCAAAATTTTGCCCTAAAATCTTTTACAGCATACAATCATATGACATACCAAGTCACAATTATGAAAAAGTCAAAATTAAGAAAAATAAAGTCATTATGACATGAATCAGTTGAATTTCTATGACATTTCTATACATAATAATGACTCATAATCTTGACTTTTCATGTCAATTTTGAATCTTCATTATGACAGTATGTCAATTTCGACTTTTTATGCCTTAGTATGTCATCATTTTGGCTTTTTATCCCATAAATATAACTTGATTATGATTTACCAAAGCATTACTTTTTATGTTGCAGAAATGGGCTTCCATACACGACAGACAATAATAACAGGCATCCATGCACACATCTCACCTCTTTGACTTTCTCCCTCCGCTGAAGCGTCTCGGAATCAGATGGATTTCCCTGGTCCTTCCCCAAAGCTGGTTTCAGCAGGCACTTTTTAAACATCTCATAGCTGAAAGCGCTGCCGCGCTGGCCGTTGTGAGCGGCCGAGGTGACCCGCTCGTCCCTGGCCGCCGGTTCGTGCGCCCTCGCCGGACTCCACTCGTCCTGCGCTTTACTCCCAACAGATCTCTCCACAGTTCTCGCTCCATGGGTGACCGAGGGCTTGCGGCTCACTTTCAGTTTGACATTCGCCTCACCCCCCTTTATACCCGCCCGCTGATGCTCTTGATCCACGGGCACCTTTTTGGAAAGCTCATTGTCGGAGCCCACGGTCACGGCGGGATTCTCGCTCTTGGAGAGGAAGATCCGCTTCAGACGCACGGAGTCGGGTAAAAAGAAAAGAGCCCCGAAGCACAGAGTTACCAACCCCGACAGGAACAGCAGAAAGACAAATTTCTGAGACAGACGAAGCCCCATGCCCGATGCTGAGACACCGGGTAACTTTCGGAACACCATTTAAACTCTCAACTCACGCGTCACGCACGATTATACTGTGGATACACACTATCTTCTCTTGTCTGGCGGTTAGAAAGCACAAGCGACACGGCTGTTGTGCAAACTGAACTCTCTCCTGGTCAAAGTGCCTAAATCTTTCGGAATCAATCGATTTAAGAGACCACAGGTGGCGTCAGCACATTTGCGCACAGCAAGAGCGTCATTGCGCATCACTGTGCGCTCACTGCTTTAAAACCTGCTTCCTTAAGTTTCAGAGCAGTCATGCAGCATCTCATCTGAGAGAACAACTTGAGACTTTAACGTCTTAAAGCAACAAAATATTACGCACAGCCACGCTGCTTTCTAATGATGATGATGCTCATCAAAGAAATGAAATTGAAGTAGCATATAATAATATCTTCAGCCAAAATTCATCACATTAACACACTGCTTTCTGAAAATGACAATGATGCTCAACTAGTAGGCGAAATCAGGCGTAAATGCAAAACCTAAAGTTAAAGCAGCATTTAAGTAGTCTATAATGGCATGCACAGCCAACATGCATCACATATTAAATGCCTTATATTAAAAGTGCCTGCAAACACACTAAAGATGATCACCTATGAGACCTGCTTTAAAAAAAAAAAAAAAAGTTAAGCAGCATTTAAGTGGCCTAAAATGTCATGCAAACCCAATGCATTTATCAAAATGCAAGTGAATTTCCTACAAACACAGCTTTCTGAAGACCATGCTCCACTAGCTGACAAAACGCACTTTAAAAAAGTGAAAGCATCACATTAAATGCCTTATATTAAAGGGCAAGCATCACCGTGCTTCCACACAACTGCTTTCTAATGATGCTGATGATGAAGGCTTACGGTCAAACAGCGCAACACTGAACTTTAGCAAATGAAATAAATATGACAACCCCCAAAATTGCAACCTCATAGGTTACTTCACAATATCTATTCGCGTTTGGCACAGTGCACATCACTCCACGAGTCAAGAGCTGCAAAAATACATCCAAAGATCAAATCAAGAGTGTCCGCGAACCGATGAAACGCCGAAATTCGGTCCAAGTGTTTGTAAAAACTGTTGTTTTCCCTCGGTTTATGCGCCGTGCACACTCTCAACTCTTCTATGCTCCGAAAGTCTACGTCCAATGCATGAAGAAGGATGTTTGTGCTGGTAAAATGTGATCGACAGATGGAAGGGTCATTCTTTGGAAATGTAATCTAATGAAAACACGCTGTATCTTGCCATTACTGCGCGTTCTCTTCCGCGCTCGCCTGGTTTATCACCAGAGAAGGACGGAAGAAAAAGAACGCCGATGAAAGCCGATCTCTGCGGGAAATTCTCTTGCTGTAAACGCCTGGAAATGAAGCCGTTATGATCCGCAAACAGACGGCGAAATAGAGCTCAGTGACTCTACGACTATCCTGGGCGGTCTGCTGCAAACGCCTTTGATCAGCAGCAGCAGCAGCAGCAGCGGTGAGGGGGAGCGAGTCATTAACGGCGCCGCACGAGCGCAACAGCGAGCAGATAGATCCATCGTGTGGCGTGTTTGGGTATAAATTTAGAGAGCGTGGTTTCCGCTCAATGAAACAAACTCCGTTTGTATTTACAGTGGGGAATATAAGTTTGTTTTCATTTTCAGTTCATTTTGGGGATTTGGGTCTGTATGCTCTTAAAAATAAAGGTTCTTTACTGGCAATGGTTGCATGAAGAACCTTTAATATTCATATAACCTTTCTATTGCACTACAAAATGTGCTTTAGATTATTAAAACGTTCTTCACATTAAGGAAAAAATGGTTCTGTTCACTTCTGTTAACTTAAAGGGATAGTTCACCTAAAAATGAAAATTCTGTTATCATTTACTCACCCTCAAGTGGTTCCAAACCTGGTTTAGGAATCGATCCCTTTAAAGGTTCTTTATGGAACCTTCCACTATCTATGGCATCGCTGTGAAACCTCCATTTTGTAAACTTTAGCTGTGTTCAAAATTACCCCTATACCCTCATTCACTATTCCCTACATTAGTCCACTAATATAGTCCACCTGAAGGAGTGAAAATGAGTGAGTGCACTCAGACACTGAACACTTTTGCATAGTTTGTGCTTGCTGAAACTTAGCAAACTGACAGCTCCTGTATTAAGTACCCTGTCATAGAAACTAGCATTGGCCTATATAAACCTTAATTAATTTAATAATTGAATAAAAAGGACTTTATACCTGTATGATATTATGCTGTACCCACATTGAACCAGTGGTTTGAAAAATGGATGGATGATTCAGCTGGCGAGACGCAGGAATTCATTCGGCACCCGACTCTTACAGTGCATTATGGGTATTCTCTAGGCGTTGAAGCATAGTAAAGACTAGGGCTGCATTCCACTCCACTTTTAAACACGCACTTGCAAACTTCCACAAGTACTTCCCATTTTGACGTGCGTTCCACTTTGTGATGTGGACGAGGAAAGTTTATATGGACAGACACTCACTCCCTCAATTTTGACAGAGGGTGCGAGTCTACTTCATATGTACACTTCAGGCAGCACCATATACCACAATGCAACACGATTGTGATGTCACCGCATAACGCATTTCATTTACCCCACCACAAACAACTCTATGATATATTAATTATTTTTTTAATATTTAAAACACACACACATTCCTCTTCCACTCCTCCATGACGACATCACGGAGCTGGTGGATGTTAGAGACCTTGCGCTCCTCCACCTTCCGTTTGAGGATGCCCCACAGATGCTCAATAGGGTTTAGGTCTGGAGACATGCTTGGCCAGTCCATCACCTTTACCCTCAGCTTCTTTAGCAAGGCAGTGGTAGTCTTGGAGGTGTGTTTGGGGTCGTTATCATGTTGGAATACTGCCCTGCGGCCCAGTCTCCGAAGGGAGGGGATCATGCTCTGCTCATTCATGGTTCCCTCAATGAACTGCAGCTCCCCAGTGCCGGCAGCACTCATGCAGCCCCAGACCATGACACTCCCACCACCATGCTTGACTGTAGGCAAGACACACTTGTCTTTGTACTCCTCACCTGGTTGCCGCCACACACGCTTGACATCATCTGAACCAAATAAGTTTATCTTGGTTTCATCAGACCACAGGACATGGTTCCAGTAATCCATGTCCTTAGTCTGCTTGTCTTCAGCAAACTATTTGCCAGCTTTCTTGTGCATCTTTAGAAGAGGCTTCCTTCTGGGACAACAGCCATGCAGACCAATTTGATGCAGTGTGCGGCATATGGTCTGAGCACTGACAGGCTGACCCCCCACCCCTTCAACCTCTGCAGCAATGCTGGAAGCACTCATACGTCTATTTCTCAAACACAACCTCTGGATATGATGCTGAGCACATGGCAAGGCCTATTCTGAGTGGAACCTGTCCTGTTAAACCGCTGTATGGTCTTGGCCAGCGTGCTGCAGCTCAGTTTCAGGGTCTTGGCAATCTTCTTATAGTCTACGCCATCTTTATGTAGAGCAACAATTCTTTTTTTCAGATCCTCAGAGAGTTCTTTGCCATGAGGTGCCATGTTGAACTTCCAGTGACCAGTATGAGAGAGTGAGAGCGATAACACCAAATTTAACACACCTGCTCCCCATTCACACCTGAGACCTTGTAACACTAACGAGTCACATGACACCGGGGAGAGAAAATGGCTAATTGGGCCCAATTTGGACATTTGCACTTAGGGGTGTACTCACTTTTGTGGCCAGCGGTTTAGGCATTAATGGCTGTGTTGAGTTATTTTGAGGGGACAGCAAATTTACACTGTTATACAAGCTGTACACTCACTACTTTACATTGTAGCAAAGTGTCATTTCTTCAGTGTTATCACATGAAAAGATATAATAAAATATTTACAAAAATGTGAGGGGTGTACTCACTTCTGTGAGATACTGTATATATATATATATATATATATATATATATATATATATATAGAATGCTGCATTAAACAATTTCGAAAGGGCAAAAATTAAATAATAAATCATTGCGGATTCCAAGTGATCAAGGGCTTAGGACGTTCCAATTCAGCCCATTGCAAAGGTTCTGCCAGTAGTGGGCACTCATGCAACATAAGCATGAGATTTTGCTTCACTTCTGGCCATTGCTCTATCCCTTCTAGCCACAACCGTTGAGCATACATCGGTTGTACACTCGATGTTGCGGTGCATTGTTGGATTGAAAGAGTGCACTCAAGAACATCTAGTATGGTTTCGGACACTACAAATGGCTGTCCCCTCAAATAGTGCCCTATTAAGGGTATAGGGGGTGATTTCAGACACAGCCCTTGATTTTTGTTAGCTGTCAATAAGAATCTTCAACACATGTGCAGCATTTTTAATTAAATTTAATTTTGCGCGTAAACAACAGTCCATTCAGTGGGTTGTACTATCGCTGTATCACATTCTTGAGTGTCAATAATTCATCTGATGCAACATTGAAAATATACCTGAAACATTTTTTGGTGACAACTTTGGAAAACGTGCTATAGGCTTATTGCACAGACACCTAGCACTAACAGCCTTGTTTTCTTTTACAAAACACTAAATCTATGTCCATAGATTAAATGCAAGATGAAAAAAAAATGCTCATAATTCATATAAACAATTCAGTATGCAAATCAACTCAAAGGTACAAAGCCAAAGGTGCAGTAAGTGATTTCAACCATTTTGCTAAAGGAAGTAGAGTAGGCATAATACTTGCAGTTCTCAATCCGTTAACATTCCCACTCGTCTCATCGGCTGTTGCTGGGCTGGTGTGGGATTTGACATCTTTGCTCATTTGCCCAGATTGTTTTGAGTCTATCACCTGATAAATTTTGTCAGTATGACAAATCAAATAGGCCACAAAGTAGGCCTGTTGGCATATTTCATCAGAATACGCAAATATTTTTGAATGGTCGTCAATAAAGAAAGATGGTTTTTCAAGGTGGAGCAAATGGGCCTTACAAACCAGCCAAGCCAGAGACCTTGGTTTTGTTAACTTCTCTTCAAAACCCCGCCCTTCAAAGTGATATCAGCCAATTAGATGCTCTTCAAAACCCCGCCCTTCAAAGTGATATCAGCCAATTAGATGACAGCAAACCTGAACATGTGCAGGTGTTCTCAGATTGGCTAAATTATTCTATAAAAATAGGTTACAGCATTGTCAGTGGGAGATTTTAAAACTTTAATCATAGAAAACATAAATCCCACACACTACTCAAGTTTGCATCATCACAAACATTATAATGAGCAACATTTCAGTCAATTGACTTACTTTAAATTAACTTTAATCTTAAAAGTATAAAGAAAAAAATGTTTGAATAGAGTCATGCAGCATATTCTGCTTATTCTGGGCCTGTAATCCATTCACTCTTAGAAGAAAAGGTTCTATTTAGTTCTTCAATCAATTTTAAAGAACTCTTTATGCCAACAAGGTTCTATATAAGGAAAAATGTCTTTCATGTATTACTTTCAATGGATTATTTCATTTTTTCTAGTGATAAAGTATGTTTACAAGCTGCTTAATTCATAAAAGTTAATAAAATAATGAATTAAAACAAAATTAATTAATTAATTAAAACTAAATCCATAAAAGGTTCTATATATGAAGCACCTGATAGAACCCTTTAAGGTTCTATATAGAACCTTTTCTTGTTGAATTCCTGATATTCTGCTTGTTGAGAGAATGTTTAATCACACCACTGGCATTTTGTCTAGATTTAACTTGGTTTAGCTAAGCAAAACGATTCACAAGTTTAAAGCGAATAAGCAACAATCAAGGCAGCAATCAATACAGAAATTCAACAGATTTTCCAATCAAACTGGACAGAGACAGAGAGCAGTTTTCCTGGAACAAAATAAGACGAATGGTCCTGATTAATCTGGTGTTGATCATTAAGAAAAAAACAACCAACCACAGCAGAAACAAAGTTAGTTAAAGGAAAGGTCAAGAAAAAAGTATAGTGCAGTCGGCAGCAGAAAATTTCCATTCAGTGCTGATTGTTTAGGTCTCGCGGGACGGCTGTTTACAGGCCATTCCTAATGGGAAATAATTATTCCCAACACAGGATGTTTAATTCAGCTGAACAGGAGATTCAGAGAACAGACACGGTGTAAACGACCTGCTATAAAACTTCTCGACAATAAAGTGATGCTTTGATTGCAAATATGATTGAATTATTCTGGAGAGTTGAGACAGATCTGAACTTCACATTCTCATATACACAAGCCAGTTTGTTTACTCTCTGGCATTATGAATTTAAATATCAAAGTGTTTGACAGACAGTGATTTTGCATAGAAAAAAATAGCAATGCTCCCTATTTAATGTTCTTGTGCATGAATAAGTTTAACATTTAAAATCACTGCATATGATTCCTCCTAATCTCAAAAATTATAGCAAATAATCTAAAAGGCCATTAAAACACTGAAATTAAAAATGTCTAGCCGGAAAGGGATTCCCTCTGGCCATGAATTTGGAAAATGTTTCCCAAATGCTCAATATGAAGCATAAAATACTCACCATATGCAGACTTTCATTTTAGGTTTATTGGCGCAGATGCAACAGTCTGATTCATCATTTGAATATCTCAGTAATGGGATCTAAATATCACAGAAAGACACTTATCTCAGCACTCAAGAGCAATCTGGGGCAAATACTGTAAGCATATCATGATGCAAATAGGTCACATTAATCTCACCAGCCATATCAAGTTTCATTTCTCTGCTTCTCAGTGAGTCAAAGCAATTTAACAGCATCCAAACAAGAATAAATAAACACTAACATGGCCAAAAGAGCTGCTGTGTGGTCTAAACCCAACTTCTCAGGCTCAGTCTGGCATTACTCAGAAAAACGTCAGGATTATGAATGTTAAAGAGAGATGGGGTGTTAGCCTCATGTATTTTAGTGTCACAGTCTATATATGAAAAGAATATGAAATGATAAAAACACAAATAGCTGGAACGTGTTTAGCATTAGATGCACAAATCCAGGTTTCTTTGAAATGAAAACCATTAGTTTATTTATGGCTTTTGTTTTAGTTAATGATAATAACCCCGAGGGAAAGTAAGTAAATAATCTCATTTCCATTTTATTTTTTATGTAAATTGTAGGCCTAGTGTTTACTGCAATCTCAAATATTTAATGCTGTAAGAAAAGAAAAAAATCTAATTAATATGATCAATAACTAGCCCTGACTGAATGAGCTTAATTTAGACAAAATCTGGATTTTGATCTTTATTGCTAGGAAATAACAAATCAAGGTATAAAACTGCATTTAGACAACATGGTTGCAAAATAATAATAAGTAATAAAAAAATATAGCTCATCAAATGATGAGTTTGACCCTTTGAGGCTGATGACATGCGTTTCCCAAAGGTTAAACGCCTCCTTTTACTGATCAGACATTTGATCATTTTGTAAAGAGTTTCAGACTTGTGTTAGACTCCATCTGTAGAAAGAGCTTTTTCTATTCATGAAACAGCAGCGTCCTCTGCTGGTCGTGTCGTTCATGTGCATCTCAGTATATCAAACTTAGGCTGCATCCGAAATCACATACTTCCCTACTATATAGTAGGCGAAAAACAGTGTGTGACAAAAGAAGTGTCAGAATTCACAGTACCCATAAAGCAGTTGGTGAAAAGTACCCAGATGATCTACTACTTCCAGTGAGATTCTGAAGTGTGCATTCGATGGACACTTTACTATCCCATGAGGCCACAGGAGAGGATTTGCGAATGACAGTGAAGCGACACAACTGACTCTGGTGGGTCACATGATAATGACAAAATGGCGAATATAATGCGACCAGAACATACTTCTTAGCAATTGTGAAGTGACAAACTTTATTTTATATAGCGCCTTTAAAAGCAGTTTCTCAAAGTGCTGTAGACAAGATAAATTCATAAAACAATGAATAAAATAATAAAAACCAACAATTAGCAAGCATACACTGTAGTCTAAAAAATATGTTTTAAGTTAAGCTTTAAAAATCCCAAATGTCTGAGCTTCAGTAAGTTCAAGAGGAAGAGAGTTCCAAAGAATAGGAGCATAAGAAGAAAAAGCCCTGTTATCCACAGATTTTCATGGGTTTGAGTCAACAGATTCGATTTTGAAGAGAGCAGTCTATGATTTGGGATGCAAGGAGTTAGTAACTAATAAATAATGTGTAAATAATGTGGAGCCAGACTATGCTTTATATGCATCATGATTTTAAAATCAACACGAAACCTGACCGGGAGCCAGTGCAAGTACTCCAAAATAGGAGCGATATGATCACATGCTCTGGTCCCAGTCAGGATCCTGGCAGCCGATTTGTACACGCTGCAACTTGTTAAAGGTGCAATATGTAATATTTTTGCAGTAAAATATCCAAAAACCACTAGGCCAGTGTTATATATTTTGTTCACTTGAGTACTTACAATATCCCAAATGTTTCCAACTATTTGTAAATCGTGAGAAAACTGCAATTTTAACCAAGGCTCCGGGACGTGTGAGGAGTCGCCTGTCAATTGCATCCATGGACTGTAAAAAAATATGGACGTAGTGTCCATGACGTCACCCGTAGATTTCTGAATAGCATTTTTGAACTGAAAATGAGGCCGCTGCCATCTTAGCAGCGCGTCACCGCACGTCATTCCGGGGTAACTGAAAATGGGCAAAGAGGCGGGACATGGTTGGAACCAAGGTGACTGGTTACTGAAACCACACCCGCCTAGCTCGACGTGATCATGTTAGCAGGCAAAGGATCTATCTGTCTATCTATCTATCTATCTATCTATCTAAAATATTAATAAAGATAACAAGTTATATCATTAGAAAGTTTTAAAGATTTACTGTCAATCTACGGTGTTTTTCTTACGATATAGATGCTCCAACACCAGTGGAGTGTCTCAAACAAGTGTCTCACAGCAGCCGCCGAGCGAACGCACAGAGTAACGTTATAACATCATTTTCAACACTCTCAAATGTATCTAATATGATAAACAGAGCTGCGTTACCTCATACTCATGACCGGAAAAGCGGAAGCAGCGCCGGCGACTGTGGCAAAAATTCCGCTGCTTGTGAGACGTGTGTTGCGCAATCGCTCCAGCGGCCTCGTTCAGCTCCCACAACACTCGGTCCTGCTCTGCTTCATACTGCAATAACGTTAATAATCACATCCATGAACATGATTTCTTCCCGAGTCCTATCCCTATTCTTTTGCACCGTCCGTTGAGGTGAAGACCACATGTCCCAAGATTCCGCGCTCAAACTTGGCATCATCAAGCTACGCCTTTGTTTTGAATAGGCGTCTAGCGACCTCTAGCGGACACTATTTTTACATATTGCACCTTTAAGTGTAGGTTGAGGTTCTCTGGCAAAAAGGGCCTTACAGTAGTCAATCCAAGAGACAACAAAATTTAGCATAGAACATAATCTCACTATATTTCTGAGGTGAAAAATGATGTTTTAACAGTGCTCTGTACACAGGGATCAAATGTAAGCCTGGCATCAAAGATTACTCCAAGGTTCCTAAATTTTTTTTGATTCTCCAAAACAGAACTATCAAGAGACAGTCAGTGTACCAGCTTTGGAAAGTTACTAGGGGGAACCAAATAACAACTTTTTTTACTACTATTCAAACAGAGAAATTTGATATTCATCCATATCATGATCTCAGAAACATAATAAGAAAGAAAGCAAACATCCAGATTTTCAGTGTATATAGATTTGAGTATCATCAGCATAAAAGTGATAATGAAGGCAGAGTGATCGCAACAGATACCCAAGTGGTGACAAATAGATATGAAATAGTAAAGGGCCTAAAACGGAGCCCTGAGGAACACCAGTGAATATCAAACTGATCTTAGACCTGTAACCACCCAAGGAAATGAACTTGGATTGGTCAGTATAATAGGATTTAAATTAGTTTAAAGCTGTCCCCGAAACACCAAAAACACTTTTAAGGCAAGTGTGTAAAAGACTGTGATCAACAGTATCGAAAGCGGCTCTGAGATCAAGAGAGATGAGAATGAAAATAGTGCCAGAATCAGAAGCCATCAATAAGTCATTGGCGACCCTGACCAGAGATGTTTCAGTACTGTGAAATTTACAAAAACCTGGCTGTAAAGAGATTATTAACTGTAAGGTGGTTACAAGTAAGAGGCAACAATGTGTTCTAGTATTTTTGCCAAAAACGGAAGATTTGAAATGGGGTGGAAATTGTTAAAGCATTTTCTTTCTTTTTTTGCCGCAGGAGTTACAGCTGCAATTTTTAATGCTGCCTGAACAACCCCAGTCTGCAATGAATCATTTATGATACTGAGGACAGTAGGGCACAAAACATCAATGTAAGATTTAAATAAACTTATGGGAATATGATCAAGCAAGCAAATGGTAGATTTCATATTTGATACCTCCCTTTTGAGAGCCTCAGAATCAAGCTATGAGAAATTAATGAGAGAAGAACCAGAAAAAACAGAGGGATAAGAGAGCGAGGCAGAGGAAGCAGGTGCAACAGATATTTGTTTATGAACATTGCCGAAAAAAAGTGACGAAAGGAATTTACATAACTGTTGAGAGGCAGGCAGAGTGACATCAGCATTAACTTGACACAATCTATTTATAGTTTGAAACAAATGTCTGTGATTTCCTTGACTGTTTTTAATAATCTGAGAAAAAATAAGCTGAACTTTCAGACTCAATTAATGCCCTGTAGGCACCCAGAAGATTCTTCCAAGCTTCATAATGGACATTCAAGCCGGTAAGGCGCCACTTATGCTCCATTTTTTGACAAGCAGCCTTTGTGCGCAGATTGTCAATTATACGCTCTGGGCGAATGAAGCATTACGTGACTTTAAAGGAGCAAAGGAGTATAAATTAGTAGTAAGTGCATTATATAACTGTATTTGAATAAGTAATTACTTATTAAAAAATAAAGTACCTACTCAAGAGAGTACGCGATTTCGGACGCAGCCTATGTGACAAAAGAAGTGTGTCTGAATTCACAGTACACTGTAAACCTGAATAAGCTGGCAAAACTCAAAACATTTGAGGTAATCAGTTACATCAGTTAGTTAATTCATACATTAAACTTAAAATTATGTAAAATATATACATAAAAAGTTGGCACGGGGGCAACAAATGGCTGAAAAAGCAAGAAATTTTGAAAAGATTCAGTTGGGAGAACATCTAGCAACTAAGTAAGTTAATTGATATCAGGTCTGTAACATGATTAGCTATAAAAGGGATGTCTTAGAGAGGCAGAGTCTCTCAGAAGTAAAGACGGGCAGAGCTTTGAAAGAGTGCGTAAAAAGATTGTGGAATACTTTAAAAACAATGTTCCTCAACATCTAATTGCAAAGGCTTTGCAAATCTCATCATCTACAGTGCATAACATCATCAAAAGATATGGAGAAACTGGAGAAATGTCTGTGCGTAAGGGACAAGGCCGAAGACCTTTATTGGATGCCCGTGGTCTTCGGGCCCTCAGACAACACTGCATCACTCATCGGCATGATTGTGTCAATGACATTACTAAATGGGCCCAGGAATACTTTCAGAAACCACTGTCGGTAAACACAATCCGCCGTGCCATCTGCAGATGCCAACTAAAGCTCTATCATGCAAAAAGGAAGCCATTTGTGAACATGGTCCAGAAGCCCCGTCATGTCCTGTGGGCCAAGGCTCATTTAAAATGGACTGTTTCAAAGTGGAAAAGTGTTCTATGGTCAGATGAGTCCAAATTTGACATTCTTGTTGGAAATCACGAATGCCATGTCCCCCGAGGTTCAAAAGCCAGCATCTCTGATGGTATGGGGGTGCATAAGTGCATACAGTATGAGCAGCTTGCATGTTTTGGAAGGCACTATGAATGCTGAAAGGTATATAAAGGTTTTAGAGCAACATATACTCCCCTCCAGATGACGTCTATTTCAGGGAAGGCCTTGTGTATTTCAGCAGGACAATGCAAAACCACATACTGCAGCTATTACAACAGCATGGCTTCGTCGTAGAAGAGCCCGGGTGCTGAATTGGCCTGCCTACAGTCCAGATCTTTCACCTATAGAGAAAAAAACGTCAAAGACGACCACGAACTCTTCAGCAGCTGGAAACCTATATCAGGCAAGAATGGGACCAAATTTCAACACCAAAACTCCAGAAACTCATAACCTCGATGCCCAGACGTCTTCACACTGTTTTGAAAAGAAGAGGAGATGCTACACCATGGTAAACAAGCCCCCGTCCCAACTATTTTGAGACCTGTAGCAGGCATCAAATTTGAAATGAGCTCATTTTGTGCATAAAATTTTAAAATTTCTGTTTAAACATTTGTTATGTTATCTATGTTCTATTGTGAATAAAATATTGGCTCATGTGATTTGAAAGTCTTTTAGTTTTCATTTTATTTAAATGTAAAAAACGTCCCAACATTTCCGGAATTCGGGTTGTATTTACACAACATTAATCTTGCACAAAAACATTATATAACACTTTTTTATCATTTTATCATTTATTCTCCCTTTTGAGTGTCATGGCAATATGCTGGGAAATAGAAATCCCAACCCAGTTTCAGGTAAATTTATGTTTGTTTAAATGAAAAGAAACAAGTTCATAAAACTCAAAACAATGAAACAATTCAGATTACTTAAAATGTGTCAGTTTCGTGAACTCAAAAGAAAAAGGAAGTTCTAAATACTCATAAAAGTTTCATTTGAGTTTGCCCTATACTCAAACCAATTAATTATTTTGATTTCGGATGCAGCATTCAAATGAAAGAGAAAACTGATGCTTTTAGCAAATGAAAACTTTATTTGTGTATCTTTGATGACCATAAATGTTAGTTCCCAGAATGCAAGAGCAAAATGCCAAAGCTGTAGACGACTTGACAAACACAGTGAATCCACATAGTGCTACACTTGAAAAAATTTGACATCGCAGAGTATACCTCAAATCTTATATTTTGATATATATTTTTTCTTGTATATAAAATATACATTTTGATGCACTTTATTATATGACGACAGACAAACACAGCTGATGTTAAAGACCTCATCAGAAACTTCAGACTCAGTGTGCAGTAAATAATCATGAGTTAACCTGGTTGAAAATCCTACAGGTTGGCCCATATAAAACCAACCAACACATTTCAAATCAGCCTCTAATATTACATGACCTTTACACCACCAAGATTTACCATAGTAAATCATTAAATGTATGGCTTAATTATTGCTATAATTTTGAAATGATTATGTTTGAAAGGTTCTGTTCACATTAAAGTGCTTCAAACGGCCTATTAAATTTAATGAGGAAAGGTTATATCTGTTTAAAAACAAAAGACTATGAAACTAAAGTTATGAAGATGAAAGCTCAAGATCATATTAGCAAGATCTTCTCACCACAAATTAACAGATTGTTCCGTTGCCTTGTATTTGGTGTCTTTTGGTAAAATAAATAACAGCACATAATTCATGCACATTTCAGTAAATGTAATTTCATTTAGAGTTTAAGAACAGTAAGCATGTTTGAGTGCAGTTACAGTTCAGTCATATATTCATCAGGATTATCCATAAACAACAACAACAACAACATCTCTCCAGAATAAACCCTGAAATTAAAGCAAAAGTTGAAGATTACAGTAATTTCAACGGCACCAAACAAGACTGAAAAAATGAGATAAGACATTTAAAATCATGTGAAAGGCTTCATGTGTACAGACATATTAACATGATCACACACTCATTTCAGAGAACAACCGGTTTGATCAGTCTTGTACGTTAGTCTGCATTCGAGTCGCTTCCCGGCGTCACAAATAACATAAAAATGAACGCAGGCCATTAAAGTGTCTGGAGCGAAACGATAAGCATCACTGGCCATGAATAATAACAAACTGCCTGAAACCGTAAATAAGCTTTTATGATTACAAACAGCATGAGGCGTAGATCCTGTCTGAATCTGCATGATCATACACACATGAACAGCAGTTTAAAGTTACAGCATGCACAAAAAACAAAAGACAAAATAATGTAAACTCACAGAATCGTCCATATGCTTCATGATAAAACCGTAATAAACTCTGACAACAGAAGGCAAAATTATGCAAAGCAAAAGTAAACCATCGTGAACCGAACATCAAACACTTGATGTTTGTATCAAAAGGCTTTATGGTGAATATGAGTAGAAAATTACACAACAAAAGACTTAATATTCAATCAGCTGGCTAGCCAAAATAATCAGTGCCAAGCAATAAAAAATAAAACTCAAGCATAAACAAAATGTAGAAAATATATGCAAGCTAGCACAATTATTAAATACACAGAATACCATTAAAACAAACTCATCATTGGCATTCAGCTTCATAACAAAGAAAAATAAAGTTTACAGGAATATTTCACTCAAAAATGTAAATTCTATCATTTAATCACCCTCATGTCGTTCAAACTAAAAACATAAAATAAGTTATTTGAAACATTTCTCATTTCAATTTAGTTAAACTTGATGTATTAAAATAACATTAAAATAGAAATTAATAAAAAATATATAGAGACAAAAAAACCTACTAAAAATGACAAAAACAATAAAATTACTAAAACTTGAAAATGGAAAATATAAAAATAAACACTCATTAAAAATATTAACTATAATAAAATTTCAATTAATAATACAACTACAATTCCAGGCCCAAAAAATTAGTTTGATTTGTCTATTTTAAGACTATTATCTAGCTGAAATCCTTCATCTTTAACATCAGAAGTAAGATATGGAGTAAGGGTGCCTCAAACGGAATGATTTGGGTTTTATCGTCATTAAGTAGCAAAAAGTTATTTGTGAGCCAAAATTTGATATTTTATAGGTATATAAAGTTGTGTCGTCCACAAATTTACTAATAATTAATCCCAGAAGGTGCATACATATATACATATATATATACATATATACATATATATATATATATACATATATATATATATATACACATATATATATATATATATATACACACATATATATATACATATATATATACATCTATATATATATATATATATAAAAACGAAAATAATAATGGTACTAAAATCGATCCCTGGGGTACACCACAGGTGACGTGAGCCACCGAGGATGAAGGGACACCTAAATTGACAGTAAAACTTCTGTTTAGCCACAGTTCTTTTAAGCCTAATAGATGGAGTGTGTAGCTTTTCATTTTTTAAAAATAGATGCACCTCTTGATGGAAATAACAGACTTTCAATGAATTTAAGTAACCAATTCATGTGTGAAAATGATTCTTCATGCTCCTCCCAACCATTCTTTCACAATTTGAGCCTGATGAATCTTGGCTTTGTCATCCTGGAATATGGCCATGATGGTTGTTTAAGAAATGAAAAGCTACACACTCCATCAATTAGGTTTAGAAGAACTGTTCCCAAACATATAACATGCTAGAAACATAATAATCACTGTAATAAAGATCCAGTCATAGACTCTTAAGTATTTAATTCCAAACAACGTCTTTTTTTAATCTAACATCACCCATATTCTCGTATTTTTTCAAAACTCTGGAAAATAACAGCATGCAGGTTTATACAAAATAATGTTGAGTAAATGACAGAATTTTCATTTGTGGCTGTAATATTCCTTTAAATGTTTTCACCTCTCCTCTTTATTAGAGATGGTCATTCATGTGAATACTGCAGTCCATGTTGTACATCAAGGTGATTTGCATCGAATAATGACGGCTGTGAAACATTCGTCAAGCACAACAGCGCAGGTGAGACGTGAACAAGCACAATCAGGTGAAGCACAATCCCGTGAGCAGCATGTCTGACTAAACACCCAAAGCAAGAAGGTCAGAAGAGAGGACATCCTCTCTTTTCAAAGGCAAAAGAAGCTCAGAAAATAATTGGTCAGTTAGCATTGTAATAGCAGAATATAGACATATATATATATGGACCTTTAGAGTTCACATAAAATATATAGATATGATTTTACCACATCTTAGATTAAAATAAGACTAATCTACTCTCTGTGCATGCAAAAGAGTTTCTGAATTTCATATATAATTGATTCTTTTTAATATGCAATGCACCTACAGAGCAGGATCTGCTGGGGTTGTAAAAAAGAATCAAAGGACAGTGTTTTGATACTCGTGGTGCAAAGGTTTTAAAGGGAATAATTCAACGTACAGCTTTTAGAAGAGCAAGAGCTCTGCTTGAACTTCACACTCTGCATAGATCTTTCAGGATACAATCACACTGCTTGAGGGTCATCACGCAACACTTCATGAATCAACATTTCCCATCCCGTCTTTCCACTACACTGGCAGTAATATATGTGTGCGAAGGCAGAGCTACAGGGTGAAGAGATTCGGGAAAGTGTCAAACTAATTCACGCAAACATTAGAAATCGGTTTCCATTTAGGCAGCTTAGTATGGAAGGTCATGAAAAAAAAAAAATCATGATTTGGTAAATCATAATTATGACAGACATAAGTCGAAAATATGAATAATGTAATGAAAATGTAACATTCATAGTCATAGTCAAAATTACAATATAAAAGACATTTATGACATACAATCTACTTTTTGTCAACTATCTTTTTATCTCAATTTTGATTTTGTATCTCACAATTATGACTTGTCAGCTGACTTTGTCATAAATTTTTTGTCATAATTTCCACTTCTAATTTTGACTTCTCACAACTGACTTGGTACATCATAAATTTGACTTACTGTCAATTTCCACTTTTTATATCATAATTGTGGCTTAGAGTGTCGTAATTTTGCCTTTTTATAATCTAATTATGACTTTTTATCTCATACTTTAAATTTTTTTGTCAATTTTCACTTTTTATTATATGACTATCTCATAATTGTGGCTTAGAGTGTCAATTTAGCCTTTTATCCAATTATGACTTTTTATCTCATAATTTTTCCTCTTATCACATAATTTTGACTTTTTATACCACAATTACGACTTTGTACATAATAACTTTGACCTTTGTCACTTTCCACTTTTTATATCATAATTCTGGCTTAGTATCATAATTTTGCCTTATCTCATAATTATGAGTTATGTGTCAATTTTGACAATTTTCACAATTATGACTTTTTGTATCTCAATTTCAAATTTTTGTCATACTTTCCAAATCATAATTTTGACTTCTCACAATTGTCTTGTCAATTTTCTCTTTTTATATCATAATTGTGGCTAGAGTGTCGTAATTTTGCCTTTTTTATCTCATAATTTCACGTTCTGTCAATTTCTACTTTTTATCATGACTTTTTTTTATCTCAGAATTTATATTTTTATATCATAATTGTGGCTTAGAGTGTTGTAATTTCGTCTTTTTATCTAATTATGACTTTTTATCTCATATTTTTGGCTTTTTATACCACAATTATGACTTTTTATCTCATATATTTGGCTTTTTATACCACAATCATAACTTTGACTTTGTGAATTTCCCACTTTTTATACCATAATTCTGGCTTAGTGTCGTAATTTAGCCTTGTTATCTCATAATTATGAATTATGTGTCAGTTTTGACTTTTTTGTCAATTTTTATTTGTCATTATGACTTTTTCCGAATTTTGTCCACTTTTTATCTCATACTTATGACTTAGTATGTCATAATTTCTACTTTTTATCTCATAATTATGACTTGCATTCTCAATTTCAAAATGGGCTTCTGATGACTTCAGAAGAAAGTCATACGAATGACTGTTATGATACTTTTGTACTTTTTCAGAGATCGACAGATGAGGTCACTAAGAACTTTTATGGAAAAAAGTTGCATGAAGAATCAAAATAAAAACATAATGTATCCATGGGGGGGGAGAAAAATCTGCATATGGGTTTGTGTTATGAAATGAGGGTGAGTAAATAATGACAATCACGTTTGCATGAACTCTTTCTTTACATCGAGGCTTGTTGATAAGATGGTCCAGATCTTTTTCACCAGTCACCAAAGCGATTGAGTGCATTTAAAGGGAATAAAAGATTACTAGATGAAAATGTTCTTTGATATTATATAAAGTATACGCAAAGAAAACAAAACAGGAAACATGATCACAACCAATCAAGTTGGTCATGCAACTTTTTGGTGTAAAATAAAGTCTTTACATATGTAAATCTCTTTGTGCAATCTCCACGAGTCTCTACTTCATTCTCAGGTTTGTTATGTGCACTGCGAACAGAGCGTGACCTGAATGGTCCTCCACGTGTGGTTAGCGTGTCGACGAAATAATTAGCCAGAGTAAATATGCACCATCTGGCTGATAAATATAAGAAAGGCCATAATGTGACCGGTTTCATATTGCTCCTGATAAACGAGTCTAAATCCCCTAGAGGTAAAACATAACTAATGATACCCGCGTCACAAAAACAAAAGCCAACTTATGTGAACGAACAAGAACGCATCAATGCTTTGAAAACAACAACAGAAGCGTTTCACCTGAATATAGAATGAGACTGAACAGTGCGAGCGTTTGGTAATGCATAGATCTGTTCCCTCGTGCGGAATATTATTATTCCACAGTAAATGCTGGAGCGGCAACATTTACTTGCCGACTGACATGAGTTCAAACCAGGCATCATGTGTTCAAGGACCAATGAGATTTCACTAGGGCTCAATGACAAAATGTTCTTCCACTCATCGCTAGTTGAGATTAAAACCTTTGAATCGCGTCATGCCTGGTAAGGACACGGTGTTAAAGCCTATTCACACCAAGAACAATATCTAATACGATAACTATACTGAAATGTGTTTTTCCACATTTCCTTATTTTCCGACATTGGAGAAAAAAGGTTTGGGTTGGGGGCGGGGTTACTGTGTGATGACTGAAATTGCAAAATGGCCTAAAACAGACTAAATAAACTGCAAAATGATACATTTTGTAATACATTTATTTTATTTTAGAGCTCACAGCGCCATCTGCGGGACACTATTAGCATGTTAGCCAGGGATCAAAGCACCTAATGAGAGTAAAAATCGTTGTCGAAGTGATATTACTTCCTAGTTGCCCAGAAACTTTATGAATTTTGACAATACATAGTTGGAAGAATGTGATATGGCTTAAAGTCGCAACAGTTCAGATGTAATTATATAAATATATAGTCTGACGCGCTGCATGTTTCAGAGTAAAGCACAGCACTGTGTTCATTTTTGATTCACAGTAAATGTTACTCTGCAAGTGCTGTGTGTGTGTGTTTGAGTCGCTTATAATTTGCATTTGGGAACGTAACGTGCGCCAGCCATCTTCTCAGGTTCATAATGAGAATCGTTTATAAATCTGTTGTCAACAGAGAGAAGCGTTAAAGTCTCCCTGCGACCTTTCCGCCAAAATAAAAGCTCAATTGGTTTAGTGTTTGAAAGCAAAAGTAATTAACAACAACAACGATAATAACAATTCTATTAATACATTTATTATAACATATATTGTATTATGATGCAATATATTATAATTATGAAATACTCTTTAAATTTTACAGTATGTATTAATAGTATGTTATAATTCAATAAAATATATATTTTTAATAATAATAAATGCTCGAACACTTTAAAATTGGGTGGATCCTGATTTGCTCAATATTTTTTATCATTCATCAAACTCATTCTGAAACTGATTGTAACGATGCCGTTATTGTCACAGTTGTTGTGGACTCAGCTATTCTTTTATATTTAGAATGATTTTTCTTTAACGTTTTATTACTATTATAAATATTGTGCTTGGTGTGAACAAGCCTTTAGGCTTAAAATGAAAAGAACAAATGACAAGCAAAAAAAAAATAATAAATGGCTTTTTTTTTTTTTGATCG
Organism: Ctenopharyngodon idella; assembly: GCF_019924925.1. Taxonomy (NCBI): domain Eukaryota; kingdom Metazoa; phylum Chordata; class Actinopteri; order Cypriniformes; family Xenocyprididae; genus Ctenopharyngodon; species Ctenopharyngodon idella. The sequence continues at coordinate 32,408,065 of NC_067235.1, forward strand.
CTCCCTTTCATTTTCTTTAATTTAGTTCATCAACAGTTTGGTTTTTCTGACGTTCTCGTTTTGGCTTCCTATAGAATATAAATCTGTCCTCCATGTTACAGCAGTTAAGGACTGCAGATACTGTCTGAGAGGAGACGGCTGAGGCTCGTTCATCCTCGTCTGCTCTCTCAGGGGAGGAAGGGTTCATCCTCGTCTTCCTCTTCGGCGGCGGGGCCCGGATCGCTGAGACAGCGCATGAGCCGTTGCTGCGGCTCCTTGTCGTCATCCTCGTCGGCCTTTTTGTCCTTTCTCTCCTTCGCAGGAGAGGGTACTTTCATCACCAGGCCGACCTCCTCCTCCCTCTCTTTCGGCTGGCTTCCTTTTTTGCTGAACTCGTCCACCATGTTGACAGACTCTGGACTCTGGGGTGAGGCGAGGTCCACTTTAATTATGGGGATGCTTTCTGTGACGGCCTTGATGCCCCATGCTTGAGGGTCTGTGTGAGGGAAGAGTGGAAATCTGTCAGAAAATCTTTTATTTTACTCTTAATCTCAGTGTTTTACTCCAGTGTTGTTATTTTTCAACTAAAACTAGACCTATTAAACTGAAACTATTAACTAAAACAAAGCTGATATAAAGTAAAATATAAATATTAGATGAAAAACTTCATCTAAATGTATTGAATATTAGAAATTTTGTCTTGCAACTAACTGAAATAAATTAAGGTTAAGCTGAAATACTAAAATTACTAAAACTAAAATAAAAAAGCATATATATATATATATAAAAATACAAATTACAAAACGTATAACAATAGTACTCAAATTTAAACTGAAATGAAAATGACAATATTAAAATAAAACCTAATTTAAAATATATTTATAAAATATTATTATAGTACATAAATAATAGTAAAATAGCACTTTTACTTAAAGATAGATGTACTTAAAAAACATAAGTACAATTAATTATATAATTTGCAAAGGATTATAAATATTTTTGCCCCATTGGCATATAGACTTTTTTCTTGTTGGAAGCAAAAATCTAACAAAATGTTATGACAAATGCTTAAAACAATACAATTTTATGCTTAAAACAAGAAAAAAACTATTTATCAATATTTATCAATTAACAATCTAAATATAGTCAAAGAAAATATATATATATATATATATATTTTTTTTTTTTTTTAACTAAATTCAAGTGATTTTACTGGAAAATAAGTCTGAATACGAAAATGTTTTGTTATAGTACACAATTATTTTATGCAATTTACTAATAAAAATAAATAATTTACTTTAATTAGGGATTCAAGATGGTTCTCCAATTATTGCAATATGATCCATTTCTTGACTTCTATGGCCCATAATTGCGCTTAAAACATCTGATATCCCTTAAAAATGCACCATTGTTGCTATAGTTTATGCCAAAGTACTACAGTTATTTTTACTACTGTGAACCATAGTAATTCACTATATCAAATAGTGTATGAAGCTTTCAGATTCTTTTTGCCATGTTGTTTTATTTCATTTATGATGACAATGGTGATTAATATCCATTTACCACAATTTTACTGTAATAATAACTTGGTAGATGTTTGTAAGGAATATGGCTCGAGTGTGTTGAACATAAAGAGTTATGCATATGATTAAATCTGCTGAGTCAACAGGGGGCGCTGCGCAACAACTGAAGCCTGAATGATTGTCGAGAGGAAAGACCTGGAGCCGAACCCACTCAGAGCAAAAGAAAAGAAAAAGGTTTCAGTGACACAACAGGATCCTAAAATCACATATCTGTGATTCAGCAAAGTAAACGTCCGCCTCACCCGAAGACAGTCGAGCTCGAGCAATGGTCGGTGAATCGGGAGGCGGAGCTGGAACAGTCAGGTAATTGTTCATCTGTGATATCTGAAAGTAGGGAGAGAACCTTCAACGGTGACATCTATTGTGATTAATAAAGCACATTCCAGCTATCAATGACTCTTTTGTGTCAACTGAGATGAGTAATTTATATACCGCCAATATACATATATAATAGAGTATAACAATTAATTGAGATGCACAAAATTGCTGAAATTAAAATAGAATGAATTAATAAGGCTATCGATAGATTTTGGAAACGACACAACTTCTCTAATCAGCTAACATCGATAATCTCGTCATGTCCAATGATGAGTCAATCCATTGTTAACGTCAAACCTTCTTTTCCAGCTCTATCATTTTCTTCCGTTTGATGAGGATGTCGTTCCAGCCGTCCTCATACGGATCCGCCACCAGTGTGTGTCTGTTGTACGAGCGCAGCTGAAAATACAGAAGACAATCTAGTTTGATCCAAGTTAATCTCATGAATTAATTAAATGCAAAAAAAGCCTTGTTTGAGGATCGGCAGTGAAGTGCTGACGCTCACTCTCTGGCGGGTCTTCTGCAGGTTTGTGCGCAGAATCTTCCTGATCTCTTCCTCACGGGCCTTGGAGAGCTGCGGCAGAGCTCGGTCCTGAGGAAGCTTCTTGGGATGGATGTTCCTGGAAACATGACAAATTGTGCAGATGTAATAATTTTTGGCCAGGCTGTCATACAGAGAAATTATGAACATAAGCAAAAGCAAGAGAGAAACAAGGAAATATTAATAATTGATTATGTTGTTGTTGTCAATCTATGCTTTTTTTCAGTGAGCTTTTTGTTTTTGCATAGTAAAATAAAAGCTGTAGTTTGCCTTTTTTGCCAAAAAATAAAAAACAATTGTCAGATAAATACCTTAACCAAGTTTAGTGTTTTGTTCTTCCCTCATATTTAAAATATTTACAAAATATAAAATATTTTCCTCATATTTTGATGATTTAATTGAGCTTGTAGGGACATTAAACTCACTTTTGGCCATTACTGTATATTCTAGAAAATCCACACATTCTCCATCCATCATATAAATTCCCTACAGATTCCATACATTCCACATTCTATATGCATTCCATAAATTTCACACATTCTCTGTGCAATGCTTTATATAAAATTCTTTCATTCCATTTCATATATTGAATGCATTCCACACATTCTCTAAATTTCATACACATTCCAAAACTTCCACACATTCTCTATATTTCATACACATTCCAAAAATTCCACACATTCCAATACAAAATTCCATACATTCAAACACATTCCATGAATTTCACACATACTCTTAAGCATGCATATTATTAACTCTACACATTCTTCTTTTCATTCTATGACATCTTCTTTCTTTAAATTCAATGCATTCGATATGCATCCTACACAATTCCATATTCTATCTACATTCCATAAATTCTAAAACAAATCCTGATGGAGGTCAGGTGGGCACTCACTGCATGGAGACGGTGGACGGCATGGCAGAAGGCAGCTTGGATCCGCCGCCACTCTCCACCAGCTCGATGGCCTGCTTCATCTCCATCTTGTGGTAGAAGGCGATCAGCTGAGGTTCTCTGGAGCGCTCACCCGCTATCAGGCACTTCTTCACGTACTTCTTATTGAACCGGTTCAGTCTGGAAATGAGAAGGAAATGGTGAAGCTTCTGATATGATCGCTGGAGGGTTATTTTTATTTTCTGCAGAAGTCCAGATAACAAACCCATCATCAGTGGCAGAGGAAACACTAAAGCTGTGTCTGAAATCAATGTGGAACTGCTGAGACGGGCACACACACCTTTAAATACTTTATTTAAATACTTTAAATACTATAACTATAATAAATAAATATTATATATATATATATATATATATATATATATACACCAAGATGATGTGTAGTTCATAAGAACAATTTGAATCTCTTGACATCCAGCATGTTTTTGTAACACTGCATTAAATGGACCAAACTACTTGTGCTTCTCCTTCTCTGATCCCAAATTTAATCCTAAAACTCACTTTCTCTGTAGCAACAACAACAGCAGAGTATATAAGGATGAAAAAGACTGTGACCTCAACCAAATAAACTAAAATCATGTCTGATTTCAATGGCCAAACATCATTGACGCCACTCATTCAAAAACAGATCACATCAACATTCTTCATCAATCATCAAGACCAGACGTAGGAGTCATTATGATTTCATATACAGTTCAAATAATCACAAAATTTGTCTTTTTCGGTTTTATACGTACTTGTCCTTCCAGTGATGATGTCCATAATGTCCGCAGATATCCTCAATGCCAGTTAGCAGATGGTCCAAAAACTGAAGACAAAAAAATGAACATGTACTCGCTATTAAACAAACATAAACGAAAATGACTGGCAATAATAAAGCTACAGCTGAATATGATGTTGACAGTGAGCAATAAAGTGGACAGCAGAGATTTCTGCTAGTCACTCAAAGCATTAAAGATGATGAGATGCTCATGCAAATGGGTGTTTCCATAGCAACAATCAGTTTTATAAGTGGTGAATAAATGCCAATTTGTGGGCAATTTGTTCTGTACTGAGTTTTCTGGAGTGGATCCAAGCTCATGTCTGCATACAAACCACATCCTGCTTTTTCTGAAGAACGTTCACATTAAACTCATGAGGATGGAGACTTTGTAAACATTTAAGTTCATATATATATATATATATATATATATATATATATATATATATATATATATATATATATATATATATATATATATATATATATATATATATATATTAGTCAAACCAAAATCTATTTAGACAGCTTATACATTTCATTCATTAATTCAGTTTCTTCACTATAGTTTTAAAAAATGGTAATAAAATATGATAAGATCTCAGAGTTAACTGTGTCAGAAAAAAATTGTGTCAGAAACTGTGTCAGAAAAAAATAATTTAATTATGTCAGGTAACACTGAAGCAAAACATGGTCAGGTCAAAGTGTCTGAATAATTTTTGGTTACATATTTTTATAAATTTTACTGGTAGTCCACTGTATGAAGAATTTTTTGGGTATAATATGTCACAGTTTACTTTATTTTGCTATCCTCACTTACATAAATGAACTATAGTGTCCTGCACCCTCTAGAAAAATATCAAAAATTTCTGAATAATTTTTGGTTTGACTGTGTAATATATATATATATATATATATATATATATATATATATATATATATATATATATATATATATATATATATATATATATATATATATAAATTCTTGATGGCATTTCTCTTTAGATTCTCATGAATGCATTTACCATTACAGTTTTACAGTCATTTTTTACTTCAATTTACTTTTAAATCAGCATAAATAATAATGAAAATGTATTTTACATTATGCATTTGTTGCATTTGCATTAATAATTAAATTTTTTTTCTGCATTATGGTAAAAAGAATGTGCTTAATTCTCATGAAATTAATATCAAAATGCAAAAAAATCATAGTAGTCCTAAAAATGGGCTTTATTTTCTTTATGCAAAATATAATCGAATAAATGAATGACTCAATGACTTACTCATTTAGACTGTTAACATAGCAGTTTTATATTAATAAAAAATGCTGAATGAAGAACTGTATGAAGACTTTTTGAGTATAATGTGTCTCAGTTTACTTTATTTTGCTATCCTCACTTACATAAATGAACTATAGTGTCCTGCACCCACTAGTAAAAATATATAAAAAAATTATATCTAGTGTCTGAATAATTTTTGGTTTGACTAATATATATATATATATATAAAAAATCAAGTTGCTATTTCTGTAAACACAGAACAGTAGACATAATAAACATGCACAAGATCATATCATAGAAAAATCACAGTGGTCCTAAAAATGGGCTTTATTTTCTTTATGCAAAATATTATTATTATTTTTTTTTTTTTCCATTTTACGGTGAAATATGACCTGAAAATATTCTGGACCGATTTCGTGAAATTCATCAATTCACTTGGTATTAAAATGTTCTGATTCCTGTCATTCTAAAAAAAAATATCAAGCTGCATTTCTGTATGAAACTGTGACTGTACCAGCACACAACCAGCAGGTGGCACTCAAACACCTTCAGTAGTAGGACTGGGTGTTACACAAACTCAAACAAGTGAACAAAATAAGTAAATTATAATAATTAACTGATCTAACAAAGCTGAACAGGAATGTGTGAATCTGTGTGGGACTGGCAGAATAATAAGACAGCATAAAATATTCCTGATCACAGATGGGAGTAAACTCAAACCTGTGTGTGAATCTCCTCATTAATGGATCGCTTTGTTTCCTGTTTCTTCTTCACTGCCAGGAGGTCCACCAGAGGTCGAATGGTCATACCCTGCCAACACAAAGAGAGAGGAGGGAAACTGATGTATGCTTACAGATGGTCCTATTTAAATGCAAACGATACAGCTTCATTCATTCAAACTATGCAGTGTAACGTGTTTGTGTGTGTGTGTGTATAAGAATATGGGCATGAAAATAGGAATAGAAAGGGATTTTATAATTCTTGTTCCAATTCTGATTCCAAAAAATAAAAAAGTAAATCCTCCTGACCCCTGAAAGAACTGCAAGTCATGACAAGGAAACAATTACATTTACACACAGTGGGCGGCACCTCCTGTCCTTCAACACTGAGCTGTAATTCATAGCATGTCCTCACTTGTCCATACCATGATTTTTCATACTATGCTAAGCAATGAAAGACGGGGCTTGGACTGTGACTGTGACTGCAGCGTTTATTACATTGCGGTTGAGGGTTTTTCCTCAAGGTCAGATGCTGGCAGAGATCACGCTACACCGCATGCAGCAATAGCAAATGCACCATCACATCTGACACTGCAAACTGTCTCCACCTTCCACTTCCTGTGAAAAGCACAAACTCTATGCAGCAAGAAAGAAAAAAAAAAAAAGATAGCCCCCAAATAGTCCACGTAAAATTGTATTGCTGCATTGCATTGAATAAATAAAATATAAAATAAAATAAATAATAAAAATAAAACAATTTATATATATATATATATACATACACACACACACACACATATACATACACATATATATACATACATAAACATACACACATATACACACACATTATATATATTATATATATATATATATATATATATAATATATATATATATAACATGATCCTTCAGCAATCATTCTAATATGCTGATATTTGATACTCAGTTATTATCAATGTTGAAAACAGTTGTGTTGCTTAATTTTTTTTTGGAACCTTTTTTTTTATACTTTTTTTCAGGATTCATTGATGAATAAAAGGTTAAAAAGAACGGCATTTATTCAAAATATAAATCTTTTCTAACAATATAAATCTTTACTATCACTTTTTATCAATTTAACACATCCGTGCTGAATAAAAGTATTAATTTCTTTCAAAAAAAAAAAAATAGAAAGAAAAAAATTTACTGACCCCAAACTTTTGAACGGTAGTGTATATTGTTACAAAAGATTTCTATTTTAAATAAATGCTGATATTTTTAAACTTTTTATTCATCAAAGAATCCTGAAAAAAGTATCACAGGTTATAAAATAAATAAGCAGCACAACTGTTTCCAACATTGATAATAAATCATCATATTACAATGATTTCTGAAGGATCATGTGACACTGAAGACTGGAGTAATGATGCTTTGCATCACAAAAATAAATTATATTTTAAATTTATTTTATATTTATTATGAAATACATGCAGCCTTAATGAGCATAAGAGACTTTGTTCAAAAACATTAAAAATAGCAATGTTTTTTGACAGGTAGTGTGTGTGTGTGTGTGTGTATATATATATTATATATATATATATAAGAAAAAATTAATCAAATTAAATGGATAGCACAATTGTCAGGTCTGCACCTAAAGGCAATGACCCCAAATAGGTACACCTAAAAATGTATTTAATTCACTGCATTAGATAGAACTGCATTGCATTGGGCATTGTATAACATTAAAATAAAATTACAAGGAGGGAAGATTGTCCAGAAAATCATTTTACAAAGACATTTTTTTTTTTTTTACCATCGATAAACTGAATAACAGTTTAAAAATTATAACATGAAATCATAATGAAATAATACTGCATTTACTTTCTCAAGTTTTTTATTAAGAAAGTTTTATCTTTACTTTTAAAAAAAGGCCTCAGTTTGATATTTTGATTAAATCTAATGCAGTCATTTTGAAGTGTGGCATAAGTGTCTAAATACTTTTTGGGGTCAATGTATATCTGACATATAGACCACACGTCACAATAATCACAAACATGTCCTGAACATAAAACACAAATAGGGTAACACAAACCTCGCAATTTGAGACCGTCCCTTATGTCCTTGTTTAAATGTGTGAATAGAGACACACCATTTAAACCTGACACCACATGATTTTAACACCAGAACAAAGACTAGAAGACCAACATTCTTCCAGCGGCCTCCACAAAGGAGAGAAACTTCCTGGAATCTTCCATTGTAATGAATTCTCCAAAGTAACTCACCACTGGCACAAAACTCATGAGAAGATTAGAGCTGCGAAGCCATTCGCATCTTTAACCTGAGGAGAGCGATGATGCATTGACCCTAAACCACTCAAGATATGCTAAAACAACTCCGATACATCAGCCCCCATTAGCAAATCCACGAAACAAACATAGTAAGATTTGGATCTGACCATTTCTGTGTACTGTACACAGAGTCTACGCTGGTCCTGCTCTTTTATAACACTGCTTCCACAAAAGCAGAAAGACTCACATTACGGTATGAATCATTCAAAACATAAATGAAGAGGGTTACTTTCACCACTGCCATTTTCAGCACCTCATGCATATCTCAGAGCCTTCAGGGCTCCTGCAGCTCTCCCAAAGAGCCGTCAGCTGAAGGAATAATGGTGTAAAACAATCACAGCAAAAGCGAATAAACGATTCGAGACTGTTCGATAATCCACCACCCAGTATAACCTGATGGGGCGTAAGGCTTTTCAATAAACAAGTCTGGCCCTGTTTCCACCTAGTATTAAAATGCGTTTTGGTCGATCGGATCACAAGTGGACAACGCTAAATACAGGTGTAAACGGGGTCTAAAATGTTTTGAGCTTGTCCACTTTCGACCACTTCCACAGGTAGCTGAAAATGCATCCGACCGGATTGCTTTTGTAGTGTAAACTTGTGATTGAAAAGCCACTAAAAGCCGCCTACTCTCCAACTACTGACCTAATGCGTAAACATTATGAGAAGCGCGCTAGCCAGACGGGATTTAAACTTTGTCGGCTGAAGACCTAATTTTTGTTTGAAGTCAAAAAAACGTACCGAGCACAACATTCTCTCACCATTCCTGATTTCTAACACACTCAGCGTTCGGCCGGTCTTGCAGGTGTCAGAACAGAAATGAAAGCTGATGCTCTCTGTATGTTTTTCTGTCGCCTCCGGGCACATTTACATGTAAATTGCGCAAGCTTATTTTGTCTATTATATTGAAAGATCTGAAAAACCCTTACATTTACCCGCCCATAGACCCTCCCCTCGAAGAAATCAGGACAGAAGTGGTTGAAAGTGGACAAAAGAAACTAAAATAACAGGTGTAAGCCGAGTATGGCCTTCCGTATTCAACGTACGCAGAAAGTGTAAAACTCTTGCAGTTCACAAAGCTTACGCTACGTCATGCGCCTTCCCTGTTAAAAAAAGTGTAACTGACGCGACACCAGTTTACACTTTCTTTGTAACCTGTATACGGAAAGCGGTCTGGTGGAAGCTCGATATTTGACTTCATGACTTGTTAAATACGGATATTTATTTAACACAAACGCATCGTTTCACTTCAGAAGGCCTTTATTAACCCTCCGGAGCTGTGTGGCGCACATATTTATGATGGGTGGATGTGGATGGAAGCACTTTCTTCAGCTCATACTCATTGAACCCTATCACTGCCACTATAAAGCTCGGATGCGTCAGGATATTTATTAATATTTCTGCAATTATGTTCATCAGAAAGAAGAAAGTCATATATAACTAGAACGACTTGAGGGTGAGTAAAGCTTGGGCTAATTTTCATTTCAAAGTGAACTAATCCTTTAAGATAATCATTCGATCATATTTGAATCCATTTCACAGAATTTCATTGATTATCATTGTCAAAAAACAAATATTTTGCCTAATCAGTGATAGGGTTCTGTAGATGTAATCATTCATCTTCTCACAATATTACATTAATTTATCCATGCATTGACTTTTTATAATCATTTCATTTATTTAATATTTTACATTTATTAATATGATGTTCAGAATGTTATTTTTATTTTTTTAATTCATTCAAATCGTTTCCTAAAGTTCAATTAATAATATATAAAACAATGTGTGTTTTTAAAAAATGTGATATTTTACATAATTTATATGACATTTAGGTAACACTTTAGTTTAGGGTCCAATTCTCACTATTAACTAGTTGCTTATTAGCATGCATATTACTATGATATTGACTGTTTATTAGTACTTATAAAGCACATATTAATGCCTTATTTTGCATGATCATATTCTACATCCCTAAATCCTACCCAATACCTAAACGTAACAACTACCTTACTAACTATTAATAAGCAGTAATTAGGAGTTTACTGAGGCAAAAGTCATAATTAATAGTGAGAATTGGACCCTAAACTAAAGTGTGACCGACATTTAAAATATAATATAATATAAATATAATATAATATAATATAATATAATATATAAAAACACACATACATATACATATATATATATATATATATATATATATATATATATATATATATATATATATATATATGGACAAGAGAAAAGGTCTTACTGCTGGACACTGACCTGCACAAATACAGTGAAGAAGATGACAGTGATGATGGCAGTGAGGAACATGTTTCTCATGGGGAAGTGCTCAGGTTTGAGCAGGTAGACCAGGGAGAAGGCGATCGCTCCTCTCAGTCCACCGTAAGCTATAATAAACTGGTCCTTAGTGGTGAGTTTCACGATACGGAACTTGTTGATGATGAAGGTCAAGCCGACAACACCTTTGGATGAAACAAAACGTTTAATTAAACTCAAGCATTGAAAAGTGTGCCAACATTCAAATCCTTAGGGCATTAATCGAACAGAACTGTTTCTTTAATTAGGCAAACAGTAATAATTAGGAAAATGGTAATAACATTAATTAATATAAAAGTAATATTTTAAAATTAGTTCAGAAATACTTCAAGACGGTGGACCTTCACTGAACCCACGACGCAAACACACAATCGCAATCACACCCCGGATACTGGTGTGAGTCATACTACACATCAGCTGTAAGTTATACTAGTGAAATCTAGTGAATAATTCCTGTAAATCCATTTCAGGAGGTCATGCAAACTGTGGTGTCTCTTTACTCACCAAGAACACGAGCCACCAGAGAGAGAATAACGGTCATGATGACGAAGGTCCAGTTCCAGCGGTGCGGCCCGGCCACTGTCGACACTCCCAAGAAGATAAAGATGAGCGTGTCGCTCACGCTGCTCCACATCTTCAAGAAGTACTTGATGGTGGTGTGGGATTTATGGGATATGTTGGCCTCCACGTAGGGACGCGTGACGGCACCACACGCTATTAGCCTGGAAGCAGAATAATCGCCTACATTATTGATCTGATCGGATAAACCAGGACAGCTTAAAAAGGCATTTTGGTCAGCCAGTTTGGGCTGCGTGAAATGGCCAAAAAAAGATTATCACAGTATTTTTTTCCATTTCATTCAATATTGATGTTTATCACAATATTCATTTCATACCATTAATGGGGAATGAAATGCATTCCATGTTTGTTAGACCTTGAGAATGAACGTAAACATAACTTGTTTGTTAATAATACAGCATTTACTACAAAATTCAAAATGGCCGACACCCAAAATGGCCGATATGGAAAAATTGGATATAATTAGACTCGGCTGCCCCGAATCTGACGAGACCACTTATATAATTTTCAGGCAAACCATTCAGAAGATTTAAGCAAAAAAGGCAATTTTTCATATCTCCTGACCAGTCAGGTTGCGCTGTGCCGAAACGCTACATGTAGCCTCAGGTCATGCTTGGGATGACATGTACCAAGTTTGGTCTGAATACATTAAAGCGTTGTGGACATATAGCCTTGCATTCAATTTGGCATGCTCTTCGTCAAATTCATTTGCGCATTATTTGAGAACAGTTGGGTTTATCAAAAACCTTTTGATAACTTTTTGCCAGTTTTGATGGAAAATTATGTCATAGGATGCAATCAAATCATCTTAAGCCAAGGAATAAGAGGAAAAAATTATTTTGTTCTAATTATGGTTCAAAAGTTATTAGCATAAATGTAAGTGAAACTTTAGACAGTTGGTGGTGCTAGTGGGATTGAGTTAGAGGCTCCAAATTTGCAGTGGGAAACGTTTGGACTGTCCTCTATCTGTGTGCCAAATTTCACAGCTTTTTACCGTACAGTTCTATGGGCTGCTATAGACTTCCAGAGCGGAAGAAGATGCAGAAGAACAATAATAAGAAAACTAACGGAGGGGGATCACGTGACGCTTCGTATGTGATGGCTGCCGATCTTTAGTGCTCCTAGCACGCTCCCTCATTTATCAATATTTAACAGGTTAAAGTTTACAACAGTCTAAACACACCTTTAAACAAGATGAATGCCAACAAGAAGGCTGCATCCTCACTCGCAAAAACCCCAACTGGAAAACGGATGAAATCTTCAACGTGCAGTGAAGACATGGCGGACGCCATTTCTCTGGCATTAACGAAACAAGATACGTTGGAAGAAGTTGTCCGGAATGCAGTGCATATTGCGATGCAAGATGTGACACAGCGCATGCAGTCACTGACTGCCGAATTTCAAATCACAGATGGCCGTCGTGCGCGGGCTTATCGACAAAGTGGACAATATCCAACGTGAGACGAGAGGCCTGAAACAAGACGTAGTCGGCTGCAAATCAGACGTGTCTAAACTTCAAGCAAAGCTGGCAGAATTGGAAGATCGAGAAAGAAGCAATAACATTCGAATTGTTGGTCTTGCACCAAACCATGAGGGAGGCGACGTGATATGCTTCCTCACAGAAATGCTTCCAAAGTGGATCCCCTCACTCTTAAACAGGCTGATAGAGATCGAACGAGCCCACCGCATCTATGGAAAAAAAAAAGCTCAGAGTATCCAGATACCATCAGTTATCCTAATTATGAATCAGATAACTTACCTAGGGATATTTATACGGCACTCTCTAAAAGAAATTGTACATATTAATTATGATAAAGTCTTTCAGATTAATAGGACACTTCCTGCATCACTGCAATCTAGAGTCTCGACTGTGAAGATGAATATATTACCTAGGGTTAATTTTCTTAGTGCCATGATTCCTTTGCCACCTCTTTTAAAATGGTGGAAAAGACTTGACTCTTTAATTCGCACTTTTCTTTGGAATGGCAAACAACCAAAGTTCAAATTGGCGATGTTGCAACGTACTAAAATGGAGGGAGGTCTCTCCCTTCCCAATTTTGAGTTATATGGCTTCCTGTTAATCATCGTATAGATTTTAAAATCTTGCTAATTACTTACAAAGCACTAAATGGTTTAGCCCCCCAGTACCTGAGTGAGCTCTTAACGCATTGTAGTCCTTCACGTCTATTGAGATCTCAGAATTCAGCCCAGTTGATAATACCTAGAATATCAAAATCAACCACAGACGGTAGATCCTTCTCCTATTTAGCACCTAAACTCTGGAACTCTGGAATCTTCCTAGCATTGTTCGGGAAGCAGACACACTCTGTCAGTTTAAATCTAGATTAAAAACGCATCTCTTTAACCTGGCATACACATAACACATTATCAATTTATGTTTTCAAATCCGTTAAAGGATTGTTAGGCTGCATAAATTAGGTCAGCCGGAACCGGGAACACTTCCTGTAACACCAGATGTACTGGTTACATCAGAAGAAAAATGGCATCTTAGCTAATATTAGTCTCTGTTTATCCCAAGGTTTACCGTAGTCAGCCGGATCCGGGCCGTATCCAGGTGAGATCGAGGACCTGCGCCTTGACACGACCACAACGCAGCCCTGAAGTGTCAGCAGAGATTGAGTCAACTAGATCATCCACTCTGAAGGCCTCATCGACACGACAGCCAGTGGCACAGCTCCTCAACAAACCATCCATACCGGCGTGATAAATACGATCCTCAACTGGATGGAACTGGAATAAATACTTTGACTGTTGCGATCCCATCGGACTTATTATGATTCAGGCAGCTATCATAAAGCACTGTTCGCTGTTGGCCAGAGGAGAACTGGCCCCCCGACTAAGCCTGGTTTCTCCCAAGGTTTTTTTTTCTCCATTTTAACACCTGTTTGCCACCTGATGTCACCTGTTGGAGTTTGGGTTCCTTGCCGCTGTTGCCTTTGGCTTGCTTAGTTGGGGACACTTGACATTTGATATTCAACAGTGTTTTGATCTGCCTGCATTGACACCATTGTGTGCGAACTGAACTGAGCTGGATGATGACATCACTGTTTACTCCAGTGCTGATGTAGATAAATTAACTAAATTAATAACTATTGATTCTTACATCGGAATGAATCAATACTGAATTTACTTAAGATGGATAATGACACCATTTTCTTTAAGAGCTGCTGTGCAGCCAAAATTATATACCAGTTATCACTGTAAAGCTGCTTTGACACAATCTGCATTGTAAAAAACGCTGTATAAATGAAGGTGACTTGACTTGAATTGACTATATCATAAAGCATTCCAACTGCGAGCAGTCAAGTCATGGTTTGACTCTATGGCTTCCACACCTTGCAGAGAAATGGAAGCAGCAATTGTCACTTTTTTCTGGACTCTCTTTAAAGTATTGCAAACAATCATTCGGTCCTATTGTAACAAACACCATTAACACTGTCATAGCAGTGGAGAAATTATTAAGTTACAATAACAAATGGCACCTACAGACTCCCTTATGGCGTAATAGGAATATTAAATGTGGTTCTGATCCATTCACATCAGAACAGTGGTCAAAGCAGGGAATAAAGACTCTTGCTGACATATGGAATGATAATGGGATGTTTAGCTTTCAAAATATAGTTGCATCTTTTAATGTACTGGCATCATCCTTTTTTTTTTGTTTTTGCAACTGCGTTCAGCCCTCAGAGCATATGGAATCCCATTGCTCTCGAAACACATCCAGTTCACAGTTGGCTCTTTAATCCTTCTCAACAAAGGGTAGTATCAGCTGTCTATCCTCACCTTCTTGAAGTTAAGCAAAAACAATTACCACTGCACACAATTTGGATAAGGGAGCTATGTGTAGACCAGATTGATTGGGAGACGGTATGGAAAAATATTTTCTGTGCATCAAAAAATCCAAACCATCAATTAATTCATTCAAATTTTGTCATAGATTGTACTGGACACCAAAGAAACGCTTCCTCATTAAATTATCTGCAAATCCCTACTGTAGTTTTTGTCCCTACAAACAAGAGGGAACATTCATGCATATGGTCTGGGAATGTGAGAAGGTTTATGAGTTTTGGGAAAAGATTTCATTAATACTGTCTGATATGATAGGAAAAGAGATACCAGTGCAACCAGTTGTGTTCCTTCTAAACAGTGACTCCAATTTAGGTTTAGGTTTCAATTTAGAGCTACAAAGAAAGATTTGGCTGGCAGGACTAACCTCTGCCAAAAAGATAATTGCACAAAGATGGCTCTCTCCCAGTACTTTATCTGTGCGACACTGGCTATTTCAGTTTCATGATAATAGTAATGTTAGAACTTTCAACGGCCAGAATACATAAAGCCAGAGCCTCAACCCTTGAGGCTTGGAAAGATGAGTTGACAGAAAAGCTTCAGGATGGTAGAATCTAATTTTGTGATATGGTTTGGACTCTCAAACCTCTGATGATCTTTATGTTACTCTACTTATCCTAAGTTTCTCATATTGCAGAGAGTACTATTTGTTTGTTTATTTGTTTTTTTATTATAATTATTGTTTATTTTATTTATTATGCAGGTGTATATGTGTATGTTATTTTGTTTTGATTGCAATTTTATGGCAAGAATCAGTGGCCTGGACCTTTTGGCCCCCCCAACGATATCATTGTCCATCATGATGTTTTACTGTAAACATCGCCAACTGCCTATTTAGGGGACATCGCCCAACCCTAGTCATAATTCCAATTTATCGCCCCCTACAGGCAGTTGAACTCTGGGGTCCAAGTGTGGTTGAATTTTGACAGGACCTTGAATTTTGCCCCACACCAGCAATTTGCATAACTTTCAATAATTCATCGAAATACATTAGCATACGCCCTTGAAAGAGAACATCTCAATTACCCCTCATTTATCTCAATGTGTGAGGAACTAATTGCACCTACAGTCAAAAGTGTTAAAGTCAACTGTGGGGTCATGACAACTTACAATGATCTTAACTGACTCAGTTCAGAGCAACCACAGTATTATGGAGGTGCTAACTATCGCCACCTGTTAAATGTATGACCTGCTATAATACACAGTTAAACTTAGGCAGTTCATGTGAACGCTAACTGATTGGGATCACGTTATCAGGGGTTGATCATTTTAACTCCTGTGCTAGTGAGGAGGCTCCTCCTCCTCTGTCATTAGTTCCTCTTTCTGTGACAACATTTCCTGTGCCCACACTGAGGCGTGCCTTTAGGAGTACCGTTTTGCACAATAGGATATTTCACAGCTCAAAAACAAAAGAAATGTGCCGTTTAGAGCAATAAGAGCAATACGCCATTCAAGGCTGAAAGTACCCTTTTTAGTCATGTCAAAGCAAATGCATGAATAAATATCAAAGTCCTGTACCTCAAAGAGTAGATAGTGGCATTAGCAATGCTAATGTCATTCCCAGATATACGGTAGGTTTCTGAAACACCCAATGGTGCAACTTTGATACATCATCAGTGATAAATGATGTATCCAAGTTGCACCATTGGGTATTTCAGAAACTGCAGTATATCTGGGAATGACATTAGTATTGCTAGTGCCATTCCCAGATAAATAAACTGGTATGTAAGTCACTTTGGATGAAAGCATCTGCCAAATAAACCATTTCGGTGTTTGCAAACAGCGATGATGTGTTTTGTGGGCGGAGCCTATCTGTTGGCAGAAAATGACAGTCCATGGAAGCCACAGAATAAAATAATAAAAAAGGTCATTTTGAGTTTATACCTCACAATTCTGAATTTCTGAATTCACAAAGACTGAATTTATTTGATCAAAAATACAGAAAAAGTGTAATATTGTGAAATATTATTACGATTTCAAATAACTGTTTTCTTTGTGAATAAATTGTAAGATGTCATTTATTTCTGTGATCAAAGTAGGGCTGTGCGATATGACGATATATATCGTTACCACGAAATAAAATGTCTATCATTAGAGATTTTGCTATATCGTAGTACAAATATATTGCACTATTGACACTTCAGAGTGATGAAATGCATGACTGAGAATATAAAAAGCGGGACGTGCTTGATGTTACAAGAGTTATAAGCGCAATATATCCTAAAAAGGAACTCGGTGCAGCGCTCGTGCTGACTGGCACACTGCCAAAGTGCGCGCATGAAACCTGCCTCTCTCAGAAGGCGATCGCGAATTAGACACGTGCTCGATGTTAAAGTGTATTAAGCACAACAAGTAGGGGTGGGCGATATACTGGTTGACACGATTAGCCGGTAGAAATTTGTCAACTGGTAGAGATTTTGGACGATCATCTCTGTCACGAAAGTTTATAATTTGCATGAGTTTTTAAGCATTGCGGTTAAAAAACAAGTGGTTTTAAACTGTTTAAGTGCAATTAGCAGCGAAAGACACCTTATTTCAGCATATGCATGTGCTCTCTGAGAGACTGTTTCTCAGCACCGTCTGAGAGACGCGCAACATGAAGCCGTTGCTCATAGAGGACTGAACTGAGTGCTTTTTGTCTTAAGTGAAGGTACAGTTGAGAAAGACAAGGCTCGAGCTAATGGATCGGTGCAGTCAGTCTTAAAGGGACAGCATCCAAATTTACCTGCTGTCATTATTAATGCTAATCAAACAACAAAAAAGAGAGGAAATCTTTCACTGCTTGCTTTTGTAACTTTAATAAGAATAAATGTATATTTAATTTACACAGTAAAGACTATGCATTGTTTTTTATACCTTTGATTACTTAATACATTTTCTAGTGCTTGAAGTTTTTTCATGTAGCCTAGGTCTATTTCGTCTGTCTTTGTTCTACTGTAGTTTGTTTTCTTTGCTCTTTCTTTATCACAGTTTATTTGTCTTCAGTAAGCTTGAGAGTTTTTTAGGCTAGTATTAATTTTTTTAATTATATTGAAATTGATAATTATGAAATTTTAATGATATGGAAAATTTTGATATCATAAAAATCTTATTTAAAGCAAAAATAACTATATCGTGATATATATTGTTATCGTGATATAAAATTACTCATATCGTGATATAAGATTTTGGTCATATCGCCCAGCCCTAGATCAAAGCTGAATTTTTAGCATCATTACTCCAGTCTTCAGTGTCACATGATCCTTCAGAAATCATTCTAATTTGCTGCTCAAGAAACATTTCTTATAATTATCAATGTTGAAAACAGTTGTGCTGATTAATATTTTTTGTGGAAACTGATTCATTTTTTTCCAGGATTCTTTGATGAATAGAAAGTTCAAAAGAACAGCATTATTTTAAAATAAATAATTTGTAACATTATATATGTTATCAGTTTAAAGCATCCTTGCTGAACAAAAGTATTAATTACTTTCAAAAGGAAAAAAATTCTTACTGCCCCCAAAAATATGAACAGTTAAATAATTATTACCTATACTGCCCAGCCCTATTCAAAACTATCCATTTTTAATCGTTTTGTTGTAATAGGCGGAAAGGTGTTGCTAACTTTGAGACACACAGTGAATTACTGCTCCGTCTCTAGGCCTGTCTGAGCCTCAGACTCTTTCTATCATCCACTCAACCGTCACCAGGTCATAACCGAGAGCCATCTTCAGCACAGAAGTATTGACCGAGCTCTGACAGCCTTTTACTTACGAGCCGTGAAGACGCAGTGAATCCAAACGTCTTCAGACTATATATCAAGTGTCGGCGACAAGCTGTTAAATCACTGGATGCTTTCAAACTGGAGAAATAGCAACCCTGACCCTGTTTCATCTGGCCCTGTTTATTGATTTTATCATTTAGTCAGAAACAGAAAAAGCTCTTGTGCAATTCTGGATTCTCCTGCAAAAGGCACCCAACACCTGCAGCTAAATTTAAATATTAAAAAATTAAACGCTTAAAACAACATGAAATATTAACATTTACATTCTCAATGCATGTTCCTGGCGCATTATGCATGATTAATCTGTGCATGTTATTTCAAATGAAAATTTCAATTTTCCAGCAAAATGTAATAACTTCACGGTAATAAAAAGGAAAATAAAAGTATTAATTTTGCAAAATTCTTCAATTATAACATGAATTCAGCTGTATTCATGCTGCATCAGCTACTGATACTCATAGGCCGATTTTTATAGGACGATTTTTGATCAATTTAAAACCAACAGCATGTCAGATGCAGCATGAGAACAGTGACA
The DNA here is from genome assembly GCF_019924925.1 of Ctenopharyngodon idella. NCBI lineage: Eukaryota > Metazoa > Chordata > Actinopteri > Cypriniformes > Xenocyprididae > Ctenopharyngodon > Ctenopharyngodon idella. Next base: position 32,427,601 of record NC_067235.1, read on the forward strand.
TAATAAACAGATAAATCAACTGCGTGAAGGCACTGAGTTGTACAATGTCTGCTGCATTCAACATTTTTCCCTGGTTAAAATAATTAAATAGTTGCCAAAAAAAAAAGAAAGAAATCTGTACAAAATATAGTTTGTCAGCATATATAGTCTGATAGCAAAAATAACCTCTGAAGGTTTTGTTTTGTTTTCTTACTTTGTGCCTCTCTTATAATGTTGGCCTGTTGAATGTCAAATGGATCCAATCCATGTTTTGATGATACAGCAATAAACTAGTATACCTCAATGCATGTGTTTTTGAACTTTGCTAATCTATTTGCTTTCTCTAATCTTTATCTAGTAATCTATTTTAAATGATAAATGGACTTCAAATAAGTGAGCAAGTGACAATATCGATATTGGAATTGGCCAATAGTTGTTTGCTAAAATCGGTATCTGCCCCCCCCAAAAAAAAATCCTGTCGGTGCATCCCTAGTCATTATTCAGCTCAATTTAGTACAATGTTGATTCAGTTTAGTTCATCAATTACGAAACTAACTCAATTCAACACTCTACAGAAGTGGTAACTTACGCCATGATGCCGGACAGATGGAACACCTCCGCGGACAGATAAGCCATGTAGCTGTAGAGGAAGACAAACAGAGGCTCGATGACACGAGTGTGTGAGGTGAACCGTGAAGTGAAGGCCGCCAGGATGCCGTAGATGGCGCCCACCACGATACCACCCAACGACACCACCAGGAAACACACGATACCCAGAAACACATCTGTGACAGTGATCGTACCCACACTGGAGTACTCCTCAAACAGATGATAGAGCACCTACAGAGAAGAACAACAGGAAGTGTGCATTAGAAATTAGCACAATACAGAGCATAAGAACCATGTGATGTGATATGATGTGATGAGTCATATGATATGATGAGTGATATGAGTGATGTGATATAGTGTGATATGATGTGTGATGTGCTGTGAATTAATAGTAACATTTTAAAATAAGGTTCCATTTGTTAACTACATTAGTTAACATGAACTAACAACAAAACAAAAATCTAAAGCATTTATTAATCTTAATAAATATCAGAAGTTCTGTTAATATCTGCTAGTATCAGTTAATATTATTTAATGGACCTGAGCTAACATGAACTAACAATTAACAGTTGTATTTTCATTAAATCAAGCGTAGTGTTTGTTCTGGCAGCTCACATCAGTCAAGCTCGCATCAGCTGATCCACATCTACCTATAGGAATACAATGCCTATCACAGCATCCCTGTATATAAGGTCCATTCAGTATTATCAGCAGCTTTATCGTGTTGCTCAGGAGCTAATTACCCTCCCTCATCCCCAGCTCCTCCTCTCATCCAGTCAGGACTTGGCCTTCTGATAGTCCTCTTCAAATCAGACTAACTTTTCTTGAATTATGTTGTTACATTAAATTATTGAACATTAATATCTGCAACACATTTATGTTGGTTCAGTTCTGTTTACCCTAGGGGGTATCACTGCTTCCCCTGCTCTTATTTATGCCAGGCTGCAAGGATGGGCAAGGACTTCTTGCCCAGAACAGAACCATACGACTAATAATCAAAACTATATGCTAATTGTAATCATCTTTGACGATAGTGGTCCTGACAGAACTAGCATTGTAACAGATGTACTGCTCAGTGTTAATGTTAGTTTATACATTTAACTATTCATATAACTATTTATTGACCTTACTGTAAAGTGTTGCCATTTAGTTCATTAGAGAGATGTTAGTTACATAGATATTTGCCACTTAGTTAGTTTAGTACTTTTGCTGTGATTTCATGGGCTTCTAGCTTAATATAAGAATATCTGTAAACAAACATCCACATTTAGTATTCCTTGTCTTATGCTGAGCTACACAGCATTAGACTCCTTATGAAATGAAATACATTCAATAGTATCGGTAAACATTCATTCAATAAACTCAGTAAACATTGATTTACCGCTTCCCAGCTGAGATTAGTGGAGAAGGACTTACCTGAAATCATGTTTGACTTCTTTCATTGATCACATTCTAAGCGTAATTTGTTTCATAGACCACTTGAGACAGAAGCTCATTCAAAGCATGAGGTCAAACCGTTGAGGAAAAACAGTTAAGGTAATGGAAATGACACGCCTCTTCAATAGGGCTCAATCACCTGATAAATTGAGCTGTGAGAGTGAACAAGGGTGCAGTGAATTCTCACAGAGAGAGAAGGACTAGAGCGATGCCATATATCATACAGAGACTAGTGGCTGAATGATATGAGTTTACAATAGCTGTTCAGTGTACTCACCACAGTGACGGCATCATTGAGTAAAGACTCTCCAAACACCAGGATGTGGAGCAGCTCATTAATGTGGATCTCCTCAAACACAGCCAGCACGGCCACAGGGTCTACGGCTGAGATGATGGACCCAAACAGCAGGCACGACAGGAGGTCCACATGCAAGTGTTGAAGGCCCTCCAGCTGGCACACCCCGTACAGTAGACCACCAACGAAGAAGGCATTCCAAAGGGTCCCCACCACCGCAAACATGAGAATGGTGCCCAGGTTCTCAGTGAAGGGTCGTATGGGCAGGAAATAGCCGGCATCGAGGATGATGGGAGGCAGCAGGTAGAGGAAGAATATCTTGGATTCCAGCGCCGGAGGAGACTCGCCTACCAGCTTCATAAGACCACCGACCAGCAGGCCCACCACGATTAGCAGACAGCTCTCCGGTACGATAGAGGACACACGAGGGATCAGGTGGAACCCTAAAAGAGGAAGAAGAACAAGACAGGAGAACAGCGGTCATTGATAATTAATATAATTAGCGATGCACTGAAATTAATTTTTACAGAAACCGAAATTAATGTTTTCATTTAGTTGAAAACTGAAACCGAAAATAAAGTTTATTTAATAATAAATTAATAAATGAAATTTAATCAGCACTAAAATAAAAACTGAGTCAATTAAATGGCACAAGTTTTATATCAACTTTTTAATTATATATTTTTTTTTTTCTCCAATTCATTGTTGAAATATAAACATTTAAATGGTGGCTATAATAAAAACTCATAAAAGATTTATTCAGAAATACATTAAATAATGAAGACATAACTAACAGGTTAAGAAAAATATAACGAATATGTATTTTAGTGCATATATTTATTAAAATTCTCCTCTCTAAAGTTATTTTTTCTAGCTAACTAACGATCTATGGCCACTGAATGGCCGAAACCGAAAGTAATTATTTTCCCTATCACACATTTTTTGTGTAATTAATTGTGATTAATCACACCTAATATTAAAGTTTTTAATGTAATATAATATGATATAATATAATATATTATAATAATAGGGTTGAATCCTAATTTTTATGCTATGTTTAACAGGTTTAAAATATACTATACAGTGTAGCAACAATTTTTTGCAATAGGCTTTTATGAATCAACAAAGTAAAGAAGTGAACTGGTAGATATGTTATGTTCAGTAAATATGATGATTTATGCAGTTTATAGTCTTACAGTTTATAGGCGCGTGGGTCCTGTTCGGTGTACATTAATTAGCATGTGGATATAAATTCTTCCTCTCCTCCTCATGTAAATTTGATTTTATGATAATCAAATTTTTAATGGCTTACTCATGGCCATAATTAAAGGAAATATCCATGTGGCCTAACCCAATAAAATCACTTTATTTTCTGTGTAGAGCTGCAGCTCTGTTGCACAGCAGTGTGAAAACTCAATGTGATCCTGCTGTTGCAGTTGAAGCTTTGCTGACTTGTGAAACAGTTGTGAACCTCAGAGTAGCAGAATAGTGTTAAGAGCGTCAAAGCATCATGACAGGGTCGCAGTTGCAAAAAAACCCGTCACAATTCGTTCATAATGCCAGTCAAACTGTTTTCTTGAGAGCCGAAAACACAAACAAATGATTGACTTCTAGTCTATCATCTTTAGTTTGTCCTAAGCGTTTGTTTTAACTGTAAGGGTATTATCACTAAAGCTTTTTTTAACTAAAGGGGTTTGTTGCAGCTGGCTTCAGGTATTTAGAGTGACAGTTTTGACAGCTGAAGACAAACACAGAGCTTAACTCATGGAAAGTCACACAGCATACCTCAGTGAGAACGAGATACACGAGGAGTTCGTTAAAGGACACATACACATACTCTCTGGGAAACCCACACAAACACATCATCTGTGCTCATCCAGTGACTGATACATAAACACAGTTCAATCAATCTGACCGGTGCTTTGGTGGTCAAACATGTGACAAAGACTACATCTGTCTATGGAACAGTAATGCATTAGAGGTTTATTTAAAGACTGATGTCATCTTCACTTCAACTGAATTAAGTAATTACAGTTTTCTACGTAACCATAGACGCAGCTCTGTGTGACACGACAGCACAGTCAGCAGATAAAAGACCATGAAGAAGAGCTGAATTAAAACCTCCTCAAGCCTGAAAGGCTCTACCAGGAAGTAATGAAAAACCGAAGTCATTATAGGAAGACCTGTTTCATCCAGCTGAACCCTTGTGTAGCTGGTATACACTACAGTAGCTATGGAGGAAATGAGTCTGTTTCTCCACTGACAACCATTCAAAAGCAGCAAATAAATAAATAAATAAATAAACCTTTTTTAGGATCTTGTGCAATGAGATATTTTGACAAGTTAAAGTAGTTCAAACCCATTTTTGTTACATTAAAAAAAAAAATAAAAAAAAAAATCATAAAATAAATTCCAATAATACAAATAATAAAATAAAATAAAATATTTTAATATATGGATCATCAAAAAATAATAATAATAAAAAAAAAAAACTAAATACAGTGGTGGTCAGAATTATTGGCACCCTTGGTAAATATGATCAAAGATGACGATAAAAATAAATCTGCATTGTTTATCCTTTTGATCTTTAATTCATAAAATTAGCAAAACTCTAACCTTTCATTGAAGGAAAAGAATTGAAAGTGGGGGGAAAATCAATTTTGAAATAAATGTTTTTCTCCAAAACACGTTGGCCACAATTATTGGCACCCTTTTATTCAATACTTTTTGCAACCTCCTTTTCCCCTATAATGCCTGATGAGTTTGGAGAACACCTGACAAGAGACCAGAGACCATTCCTTCATGCAGAATCTCTCCAGATCCTTCAGATTCCCAGATCCATGCTGGTGCTTCTTCTCTTCAGTTCACTCCACTCATCTTCTTTAGGGTTCAGGTCAGGGGACTGGGACGGCCATGGCAGAAGCTTCATTTTGTGCTCAGTGACACATTTTTGTGTTTGGTTTTGATGTTTGTTTTGGATCATTGTCCCGATGGAAGATCCAACCACGGCCCATTATTAGATTTCTAACAGAAGCGGTCAGGTTTAGATTTTTTATCTGTTGGTATTTGATAGAATCCATGATACCATGTATCTGAACAAGATGTCCAGGACCTCCAGCAGAAAAACAGGCCCACAGCATTAAAGATCCAGAAGTATATTTAACCGCGGACATGGGGTACTTTTTATCCATGTGTACACCAAACTCATCTGGTGGGTTTGCTGCCAAAAAGCTCTTGTTTTAGTTTCATCTGACCATAGAAGCCGGTCCCGTTTGAAGTTCCAGTCTTGTCTGACAACTGAATATGCTGGAGATTGTTTCTGGATGAGAGCAGAGGATTTTCCTTGAAACCCTCCCGAACAACTTGTGGGGATATAGGTGCTGTTTGATAATTTTTTTTTAGGCTTTCTGAGACTGAAGACTCAACTAATCTCAGCAATTCTCCAGCTGTGATCCTTGGAGAGTCTTTGTCCACTCAAACTCTCCTCCTCACCGCGCATTAGGACGATTTAGACACACGTCCTCTTCCAGGCAGATTTGTAACATCTTTAGTTGATTGGAGCTTCTTAATTATTGCCCTGATAGTGGAAATGGGGATTTTCAATGCTTTAGCTATTTTCTTACAGCCACTTTCTATTTTGTGAAGCTCAACAATCTTTTGCTGCACATCAGAACTATATTCTTTGGTTTTACTCATTGTGATGAATGATTACAGGAATTTGGCCTTTCTGTTTCCTGATGTTTATACTTCTGTGGAACAGGAAGTCATGGCTGGACAATTTCATGTTTATGATCACCCTGGTGTGCTAAAAAAATGTAAATATGAATGGGAATATACTTCAGAGATATTTTACTCAAAAAAAAAATTCTAGGGGTGCCAATAATTGTGGTCAACGTGTTTTGGAGAAAAACATTTATTTCATAATGTGATTTTCCCCCCACTTTCAATTCTTTTCCTTCAATGAAAGGTTAGATTTTTGCTAATTTTATGAATTAAAAATCAAAAGCATAAACAACGCAGATTTATTTTTATAGTCATCTTTAATCATATTTACCAAGGGTGCCAATAATTATGACCACCACTGTAAGTTTAGTTTAATTGGATTATCAAAAAATAATAAATACATGAATAAATTAACTTTTGCTTGGTTTCATTGGATTATCAAAATTAAAATAAAACATTATAAATACAAAAAAAATACTAAAAATACTAAAAATCACTACCGTTTAGTATCATCAAATAAATAAATACATAATTTAACTAAATTAATTCAGTTTAGTTTTATTGCATCATCAAAACAAAAATATATAAACAAATAAATAAATAAATAAAGTTACTGTTACCACGATACTCGTACTGTGATAAGGTTGTGCTCAATGGATCATCAAAAAATAATAATAAAAAAAAGTAAATAAATACATAGACTTTAATTAATTGGAAATATAATAAATAAACAAACAAATAAATAAAAAAAAAAATGAAAAAAAAAAAATCAAATCAATAACTTTTACTTAGTTTCACTGGGTTATTAAAATTAAAAGAAATAAAAATAAAAACTAAACTATCAAAAAATAATAAAAATAAATAAATAACTTTTGCTTGGTTTCACTGGGTTATCAAAATTAAAATATAATAAACAAATACTAAAAACCACTACAGTTGAGTTTCGCTGGATCATCAAATAAATAAACATAATTAAATTAATTAATTCAGTTTAGTTTTATTGCATCATCAAAACAAAAATATATAAACAAATAAATAAATAATATAAATAAAGACTTTGAGGCAAAAATATCTATATTGTGATACTGTTACTGTGATAAGGTTGTGTTCATCCGGCCCATCCCTAGATCAGTGTTATATAAAAACACTCAAAATAGCGGAGCCAGAATCCCTTTGCTATTATGAGGTCATTTAACCTTCACGCTGGCATCATGCCCGTTGTGAGGCCCCTCAGGTGCCAAACAATGTGCCCCCGGGAGAGGCTGTGAATTATTCAGAGTCTTGAGGCATATGGGCATATGGGCACGTGTCGAGAGACAAGAAAACAGCATGAGGCCTGATAGTGTCAACATGTTACCTGCGTTCAGTGCACCAAACACACACTGAGCACATCCAATTAAAACCGGTCATTAGCACATAACAAATGTCAACATCTCGTCGCTACAAACATGAAGCCTTCATACAAGCTGTGATAAATATCTCATTGACTTCACATGTTTTTGCTTTTTTTGCACATCTTTCCAGTTAGGCTAATAGCTGAAGAGATGAGAAAAAAGATGGATGTTAATTAAAAGGGACTACACTGTACACTTTTATAGCAATTTTATCCTTTCCCTGCGGTCCAATTACAATGTTAGTCAAGGTTTCTTGCACCAAAAACAGTCAGAATTTACCCTTACAACCTTCAAATTAATGATAACACTTTGCAATAAGGTTTAATCTGTTTACATTAGTTTACTACATTAGTTAACATGAACTAACAATGAATAATACTTCTAAAGCATCTTTTAATCTTAGTTATTGTTAATTTTAGCATGTATACTAATAAAATACATTATTAAAATCAAAAAGTTGTATCTGTTATTATTTAATGAACCTGAGCTGACATGAACTAACAATGAACAATTGTATTTTTGTTAACTAACATTAACAAAGATAATATATACAATAAATATAGTAGCAAATGTATTGCTCATTGTTAATGTTATTCATGCATTGACTAGGTTAACTAATGGGACCTTATTGAACAAAAAAAAAAAAACACAAACTTCTTTATGCAAATGGTGTCTGCAATGACTGGCTAAATATTAGTAATGAACCGATACTAAATTTCTCCTCCTATACCGATAGCCGATTATTCAGAATGATATCTGCTGATACCAATTTTCTTAAGGAAAAAAAAAATCTCTCCTTAAAATTAACAAAAGAAACCAAACTATTATATTCACCGCATTTAAGAGTGTCAAAACACCATTTATTGTTTGAATTTCATGAAAGAGTGGAAAGAATTTAAAGCTGAGACTGTTTAATATCAGAATTAGCAAAGCACAAAGCTCTTTGTGATTAGTGGATTGGAGGCGAGCTAAAAAAAAAAAAAAAAAAAAAAAAAATATATATATATATATATATATATATATATGTTTGGTGTAGGAAAAAAAACAAAAAAAAAAAAAAACGCAAACCTGGCAACCCTGGCTTGAATTAGAGGTAATTCATAGGCTCAAAAAGAGCCTGTTTGAACGTTGCTAATTTTTTTTTTTTTAACTGTTAATGCACTATTGTCACGTTAACTTGACCTAAATTCAACACAAGAGAGATTTTCTTCACACACAGTATGAGTTGCAGTCTGACACTTTTTTCCACCCCCTTTTGATTGACAGGATATAATCGGCACTGATCATTGGCTGTTTTTAATCGGCCGACGGCTGATAGTGAAAATAATAGCTTTTACTGACCAATACCAATTATTTGCCAATACACCGGTGCATCCCTCCCTACTAAATATATAGTGCATCAATCTCTTCTCTTAAACAAGAAAATGCTTAATTTGTAATGAATTATCACAAAGCTCAACATAAACGTTCTCTAATCATTATTATTAAACACTGTCTGCATGCCTGAGAAGATCTCAACTGTGGATCTCTGATAGCAGACGTTTAAGTTCATCCACCCAAAATGCAGACAAACAGCTCTTGTGTGAATGCATGACAGGACTTGAGACTGTTCCTCAAAGATTTACCACTATCACAGCAGCTGCTCGAAGCACTTCTGGGTTCTGCAGAGGATCAACAATTGCGCAGGTTGAACAAGGACAGAACAAGAGTGTGTTCTTGGCTCAAATTCACACTTAATGGCTGAACATCACCCAATCAGGAGCCAAATCTTTCATACCCAAATACAGTGACAAGTACCGTATTTTCCGGAAAATAAGTCGCACCTGACTATAGCTGCACAGGGTCAAAATTGAATTGTTGAGAGAGAAAGAAAAAAAAAAAAAAAAAAAAATCACAGATAAGTTGCATCTATGTAGAAGTCACATTTTATTATAATGTGAAATACCAGAAAATATAATGAAACAATTTCCCTTCACTCAACAACAAATCCTTTAAATTAAACAGTATTCAGAACAGTGCAAGATGAAAAATGCAAACAAACATATATTATGGTGGCATTCATTATAAACACTAAGCTTAAACAAATTTACTTAAAGTAAAACAGAACTACCAGCATCATGTGGGAAATGCTGTCTCTGGATGCTCTTGGTGATTTAAATTAGTTTCTAACCCGGTTCTAATCTTAATTCAGACTGGATGACAACCAGTTTGACTTTCTTTTGGGTAAAGTTGGACCTTTTTTAGCATGCTAATGTTTATGATTACAAGTTACAGGGAAAATATACAAAACAAACATCAAATGACAATAAAGGATGTGAAAGTGTTAAAAATAAGCAGCGTTTGCATTCTCGTACTTGTGTATATTTTTACACATCTTTTGCATAATAATCTTATAACTAAGCATTCTAATGTCACAGTGCATATTTAAATGTGTGATTTCATGAGCATTTTCATGCCACTTACAAAGTCATTTAGGGAACATTAGACTGCAATAAATTGCCGGCGTTAGAGAGAACGGTCCTGACAACCCATAATTACAAGCAGCAAAGTCATCATGACTGCCTCTGCACACCACTAGCAATGGACATGTAGAGAATGTTAATTCAGCCACACAGTATGGCGATATATACCTTGTGGTGGTCGAAAAGTGTCTGCTGGTAAGATTTTGCTGTATCATGTTTGATGTATAGACCGCAGTATACGTTTGCAGCTATCAGTGAGCAGGACTGCTTTACATTATTTACTTGTAAGAGTGACAAAGACACATAGACGTTTAAAAAAAAAGGCATTCAGAAGTGTCATCTATGGGGTGTTGTTTGTTCAGACCTGTAGAACAGCATCAACAGGCTATTCTTCAACGCCAAACTGACATAAAAGTATGTCAGGTGGGTTGGTCAGTCTTGCTTTAGCCTGACACAGACAGTGACAGACAGCATTAGAGGTTGTGTGTGGTCTCCGCTGGAATCCCATATTTCCTTACTGTGGTTAATGGTTTGCATGACACTAAACCCCTTAAAGGATTAGTTCAGTTCAGAATTAAAATCTCCTGATAATTTCCTCACCCCCATGTCATCCAAGATGTTTATGTCTTTCTTTCTTCAGTCGAAAAGAAATTAAGGTTTTTGAAGAAAACATTGCAGGATTTTTCTCCATACAGTGGATTCACTGGGGTTCAACGGGTTGAAGGTGCAGTGCAGCTTCAAAGAGCTCTACACGATCCCAGACGAGGAATAAGGGTCTTATCTAGCAAACCATCTGTCATTTTCTAAACAAAATAAAAATTATATACTTTTTAACCACAAATGCTTGTCTTGCACTGCTCTGTGATCCGCCACGCAATACGTAATCAAGTTGGAAAGGTCATGCGTGATGTTCACATTTATCCACTAACCATTCAGAAACATCCCGTTGCATTCTAAAAAGTGCTTCCTGAGTCTCTCCATCAGTGTCCGACTCCTGTTTGAACAATGTAAGGCTGAACACTGTTACTGACAATCCTCATTTTGTCTGCGTGAGATTCTCCAGCTTTGTTGTTGTTGAGCAAACGAAGCGTGAGCTGTTAAAGCTCCGCCCTCTTCTGGAAAGGGGGCCGGGAGCAGCAGCTCATTTGCATTTAAAGGGACACACACAAAAACGATTACTTTTTTAATTGAAGATTTCAAGATCCTATCTACACCGCTGTCCTAAATCAATCTCTGTCTACGGCCTGTTTAGTGGGTATCGCTGCTGGAGATCTACACAGAATGCTCTAAAGGGCACAGTGAAGTCTGCAGGCCCGTTCTTGTCGCCAGGCATTCAGCAGCAGTGAAACAAACGGTTGCCTGTGGGGAGTGTTATAATGGGAGCAACCTGGCACACCAAACCCTCAGGGAGCATGTCATATATCTCTCCTACCTGCAACGGGACTCCTTTAGAGTCTAGGACTGGGACGAAACGTTCCAACATGTACATGACATTTTGCTTTATCATTTACTTACACATGAGAGTGGCAAAAATCTGCCTGCATCTGCATTTAAAACATCAAAACAAACTATAATTTGGAACCAAACAGGCATATGTTTTTTTCATTGCATTAAGCCTTAGATGTTGGAGCAGCCAGTCAAATTTTTGGCTTAGCAGATGGAACATGTTAAACAAACATCTGGCATGTAAATCGCAGGGGTAAACGGGCAAGAAATGCAAATGAGAAGACTGCATGTTACGCTCCTCTGGTTACAGGGTCACTAAAGGCGCTTGTAACTGCTGCGCCAATGAGTCATATTGATCCTGGTCACAAGTGAACAGCCTGTCTAGGGAAAAACCAGCATCATCTCTGTGAGAGACTGGGATCGGCTGCCAGGTGACTAATCTGCAAGTTATTTTTGCTAACAAAAACTATTACCAAGACAGAAACAAGCAGTGGAAAAATACATAATTATTAAAGCAAATGAAAATAAAAAAAGTTTGGTGTCTTCACTTATCTTAAAAACATTGTAAAATATTATTACAATTTAAAATAACTGTTTTCTATGTGAATATATTTTAAAATGTAATTTATTTCTGTGATCAAAGCTGAATTTTCCGCATCATTACTCCAGTCTTCGGTGTCACATGATCCTTCAGAAATCATTCTAATATACTGATTTGCTACTCAGGAAACATTTCAATGCTGAAAACAATTAATATGTTTGTGGAAATGGTAATTTTTCATATATATATTATATATATATATACACACACACACTGTGTTACAAATTATTATGCAAGTGACATATCAGGAGAATTTTCACTACAATAAACATTCAGATTTTAGTTTTTCAACGAAAGTGTTTGTTTGTTTTATTTCGCCATATCTTTTTAGATAACTGGTATCAATCTCAGACAAAACAGTCTGCCAGGTCTACTTAGGTAAATGGAAACTAGAGCTGCACGATTCTGGATAAAATGAGAATCATGATTTTTTGGTTTCAAATAGAGATCACGATTCTCCCACGATTCTGAATATACAACCGAACAAAATAACATGTAATTTACTAGAGGTTCTGACAAAATGTAAATTGCTGACTCTAATTGCTGGAAAATGTTTGAATGAATTATTTAAAAAATGGTTTTGAATGAATTCAATGACTCAATAAATACTTGTTTCATTGCTGGATGAATCAGTGTTTTTGAACGAATCTTTTGAATGAACGATTCAATGACAAATACATTTTTTAACAGTCAGTTGTCACCACCTAGTGGAATTAGATGTAATTGACAACCGTTATTTGACGTGCCAAATTCGTTTCAAAAGGTAGTTTTCTCTATTTTGATCGCTATCGTAGACATCGGTGTTTAAATACTAACTTAAAACTTATATCTCAGTACTTCTGTGATAATGTGAATATTTAACAAAGAAACAACTAATGTGTGATTCAAAACGGCTCTCTCTGGCTCTGGCAGCACGAACACAGATTTGAACGTTCCGGTATGATTTTGTCAAAGGTTTAATAGACGCAGGAGAATCGTTGTCATTAATAAAGTAGGATCGCGTGGGTGCTTGAATCGCGATCGCGATCTTTTTACGATTAATCATGCAGCTCTAATGGAAACCCTACTTAAAGAGGTTGTTCCACATTATTAAGCAAGTCACAGTTCTCATGCAATATGGGTAGGAAGAAAGATCTTTCTGAAGATTAAAAGCATGAAATAGTGCAATGTTACGTAAAAGGCATGAAAACAACTAATTTTGTGTGAAAAGTGAATATAAATTATAGGGCTGCACAATTAATCGAATTTCTAATCGCGATTACAATTACCACAATTTCGTAATCATTCAAAGGCGCGATTACAAGGGAAAACATCCACTTACATTATGCTGCGTGTTTAAGAGGTGTGTTTAGAGCATGTTACATCGCGAGAGGCGAATCACGGCTACCTCAGAATGTAAAAGGTCTAACCCAGCACAAAAGGAGCTACCAGTGACGTAGGTGTACGTACGCTGATATGTCAAACGCACGCGAAACACAGGCACCCATTTTTAAAACTCTGCTGTAATCCCACCGGTCAGGTCGGATCTCTATAGAGTACCTCAGGGATGACGTGTTTTTACAAGACAACCCGGAAGTTAGCGGCGCACGGGTTCCCTCGATCAAAAGCCTATGCATTTTTCCCATAGACTTTTGGAAAATCGCAAAAAGTAAGCTCTGTGTTTAACAAAGGGTTATGACACTTACACGTTTTGTCTATCAAGATAATCTTTACAAGTTAACACAACATTTAGACATTTCGAAGCCTAAATAAAGTCGTCAGATATAAAAAGCTAACAGTAGGCTATAAACGGACTACAGCACACCATGGTCGGGGATCAACGTCACCACCACCAAACTTCCTCAAACTTTATTTAAAAAACAACTTTATTTAAAAACATGCTCGCTGATTATGACCTGCGCTGTGTATGAATACTTATCCACTTTTTCATGAGAAATGCTGTCCAAATGTCCTGTTTGTCATGATGACGTCTAAAGTCCCCGCCAAAGGAAGTAGTCCCTTTTAGCAATTTGTTAGCAACCGCCGTTTTTAAGACACAATAAAGGTTTTTTAAAAAACAAAAAACAAAAAAAAAACAAGCGGGTTATAACTGGTGTGTTTTATGTCATAGATCAAAACGTGAAAATATTTAGAGGCTTTGTTAACCACAGACCTTATTTCAGGCGATTTAGCAAAAACCCATTCGAAAAACCCATTGACTTTGGGGCGATGGAACCGCAAGTCCTAAAATGCTAACTCACTTCCGGGTTTTGCATACAAAAACACGTCATCCCTGAGGTACTCTATTCTGTCTGAGCCCTAATCAGCTGATCAAACTAACAAAAGTAAACTGTGAGCGACAGTAGTCTGGTGAAAACACTAATCTACACCGCACAGTCTCACAGACTGAGGTCACAGTTTACACAGACCACTTTAGAGGAAGCATGTAAGAATCAATAAAAGAAAGCAAAAGAGAAAACAGAATTAACAATGGACAAACAGATTTGCTGTAAATGATTTCAACAAAATTTCAAACAGAATGACAAACAAACTCTAAAGTCACTTTCGTTTGAAATCTGAGCCTGGTGATCAATTATGCCACATTTACAGAGTTAGTCAATATTTAAATTCTTCAAATACATGACGTGTTAACTTAAAGGAACACCACTTTTTTTGAAAATAGGCTCATTTTCCAAAAATGAGCCTATTTTCAAAAAAAGTGGAGTGTTCCTTTAAAGCAGGGATTCCAAATTTTTCTGTCAGGCGAACCACTTTGAAGTAAAATATCCCTCTGAGATTTTAAGTTAATATTTAAATAATTTAACACATTTACACATGTCCACTGTTCTCTGATCTTGTCTAATAGTCACATGACATGCAGGTAAATGCATTTTCTATCTTATTTATTTTAATTAAATATGATTAATTTTTAAAATTAAAATTTTAATTATTAGCTTTTCATCAGCTGATTAACTATGCAGTTCCCTCACAGACCTTGCCAGAAACCCTGCCTTAAATGAAAGAGGATAACTCATTAGTGTATAAAAAAAAAAGAGCTTTCAATAAACATACTTATTATTAATAAGACTGTGTTTGGTCAATGACTGCATTCTACGATGAAATATTTCTGCATAATGACTCTAAATTGTATAAATGGCTGCTTTTCCAGTCATTCCAGAATTTCACATGGTCTCTTGAAAGACCACAACTTGAATTCCTGCTTTGCTAAACATCGACAAAAACAACACCAGAGCAATTAATGCAATCTAAATCTGCGGAACAGGAGTTCATTTAAATTGTTCTGATTAATTACTCTAAGCCATGCTAATTAGTCCTGAGCGTGAGCTATAAATGAGCCCATATTGTATTAACTACTACTAACTATCTTCAGGCTGTGAGACTTGGCACTCACTCCCCGTGATGAGCATGTATTAATAATGAACAGACTCTGAAACATTAATGCTTAACCCTTGCAGAGGCATCAATGCATTTGGACAGATGGACTGCGATGTAAACACTAGAAATGACAAAGCTACAGCTGACAAGCAGAGGAGCCAGACCAAATGACTGACAAAGTCAAAAGAAAAACCAAAGGATTTAGGCCAACTAAGTCAAAATACATAAATAAATTTGCTTTAACAGCCAGTAAAAATGTAGCCAAGCCAGGACAGATAACAGTTACCAACGTGTTGAAGGTCCAAATGTCAGTTTCAGTGCAGCTTGAAAGGGCTCTACATGATACCAGACAAGGAATAAGGGTCTTAACAAGCGAAACAATCAGTCATTTTCTTAAAAAATTAAAATTATATACTTTTTAACCACAAATGCTCGTCTTGCACTAGCTCTGCGATGCGCCACGCATTTTGTAATCATGTTGGAAAGGTCATGGGTGACGTAGGCGGAAGTACCGAAGCTGCACTGAAACTGCAATTTGGAACTTCAACCCGTAACTGTTGAAGTCCACTATATGGAGAAAAATCCTGGAATGTTTTCCTCACAAACCTTAATTTTTTTTCGACTGAAGAAAGAAGACATAGTCTTCTGGACTAATTTATGATTGACAGATGTGTTTGCTATAAACTGTTATACAGAAATGATCAGAGAGAAGATTCTTCAAATAAATATGTCAAATTTGCTTTAACATCAAGTGAAAATGTCGCCAGACAAGTAAAAATCTTATTAGCAAATAATTGCTTAAATTTGTGTCTCTTCCTCACATAAACCTATAATATGAATTCAGAACACTTATAATATAAAAATAAGTCTTCTGGACTAATTTATGATTGACAGATGTGCATGATATGAACTGCTGTAAAGAAAAGACCTGGGGCCAGTTATATAAACATAGCCATTATGTTAAGACTGTGTCTTATGAACTAGTATGACCTACTAGCAGTAATCAAGAGTAATCAATCTTACTTTTCGGTATCAAGTTAGACCGATCTATGTTTTTATGTAACTGACTTAAACAGAGCTATGAATGGTATTGAAGAAAAAAATTTGATGACGAACTAGTAAGACTAGTCTTAACAGTTTATTCAACCGGCCCCAGGGTGAAGATTCTTGCAAAAAAAAAAAAAACTAGATTTCTGACTCCTGCGAGGAGGATTGTACATCAGGAAGCTAGAAACTGTCATGCCAAATCATCTGTTGCTCACACAGGCTCTTCTGAAACAGGAAGAAGCCTGAAACTCTGCCTTTGCACATACCTGACCTCATCTTCCCTCTTCGCCATGTTCCTCTCCTCTTGCATCATATGACTGCTGTATTTCCCCAAAACATCAAATATCATGTATATGCACAATGCCACGTTCATTTCCTCACCAACAATAACTCGCTTGAGAAGTTAAACAGTATTTAATAATCCATATTATGCCCAGCCCTAATCAAGCAGGCCCAGTGCAGTATGTACACTAGGGTCAGTATGTACTGTAATTATCAGTACATCAGGCATTTAATTGACACTGTCCACTAAGGTATCATTCAATGGCAAGCATATAAGAATCTCACGTTACCAGTTCTAGTCTCAGACGGCACGCCAGCAACAAAAAGTCTGATTCATGCATAAATGCACACAAAAACAGGCTGGCTGATGCTGCAGAACTGTCCAGGAGCCCACGGTGTACCATTGGTCACTTTACATATCAACCTTACTGTCCAAGTGGACAGCTGTTATCAGGATAAACTGCAATCTGGACCAGACTTTATGCTGACAGCAAGAGAGAAACACTGTTCTGATGACTGTGCACAAAAAGTGGAGATTTGAGCAAGTTGGTCACAGTGTGAAAAAGGAATATTTACACTGGTAAACGGAGAAGCATGAGAACAGAGAAGAAACTACCCCTGAGCAGAAGGTAATTAAAAGGTTTAATTGACCCAAAAAATGAAAATTCTGTCATTAATTACTCACCCTCATGTCGTTCCAAACCCGTAAGACTTTCTTTCATTTTCAGAACACAAATGAATGAGAGCTTTCTCTCCCTCCATTGACAGTCTACGCAACTACCACTACTTTTAAGCCTCAAAAAGGTAGTAAAGACATCATTAAAGTAATCATGTGACTCCAGTGGTTTAACCTCAATTTGATGAAGTGTCGCGAGTGATTTATTTGCCTAAAAAAAAAAAAAAAACATAATTTGTGTTGTGTTGATGCTAGAGCAGACGTTGTTACGTGAACGCGCATTGGAGATTAATATTTTGTAAAATAAAGTGGTAAATTACGTTTTTTTACACACAAAAAAAAAAGCACTCACGTCGCTTCATAAAATTGAGGTTAAACTTCTGGAGTCACGTGGATTACGTTAATAATATCTTTACTACTTTTCTGGGCCTTGAAAGTGGTAGTTGCATAGACTGTCAATGGAGGGACAGAAAACTCTCAGATTTCATCAAAAAGATCTTCATTTGTGTTCTGAAGATGAAAGAAAGTCTTACGGGTTTGAAACGACATGAGGGTGAGTAATTAATGACAGAAATTTCATTTTTGGGTGAACTAACCCTTTAATATTTTGCAAATAAAGTGGTAAATTATGTTTTTTTGGGCAAACAAAGCACTCGCTTCATAAAATTTAGGTTAAACCACTGGAGTCACATGATTACTTTAATGATGTCTTTACTACTTTTCTGGGCCTTAAAAGTGGTAGCTGTAAATAAAAATGGTAAATTATGTTGTTGTTGTTTTTATTCCGCAAACAAAGCACTCGCATTGCTTCATAAAATTTAGGGTAAAAGACTGGAGTCACATGGATTACTTTAATGATGTCTTTACCTTAAAAGTGGTAGTTGCGTAGACTGTCAATGGAGGGACAGAAAGCTCTCAGATTTCATCAAAAAGATCTTAATCAGTATTCCGAAGATGAACAAAGGTCTAAAGGCCTTTGCACACTGAGTCCGAAAATTTCGTATGCGTTTTTTCGTATTCGCGATCTTAAAAATTCGTCACGCACAGAGACCTTGCACACTGAGTCCGATGCGTATTAATAAATCCGTTGCGAAAAAATTAGCAAAATAATACAAAATGGAGTATTCAAGCAGTGAGAATGATTTAGTTGTCCTCTCTTCTTAAAGAGAGGAAATATTGGGTCCATCCATTCCCGAGATTGCGTAGAGAGAGAGAGGAAGGAGAGTTCCACCTCATCAAGAAGCTGCGTGATTATCCCGAGCGTTTCAAAGTTTACTTCACGATGTCTGTGGCTCAGTTTGATGCTTTGCTAGTGTTACTGGCACAATCTGTCTTTATATTCTGTCTCTTTGTATTCCGCACTTTGTTTGTCATACAGTTCTGCTGCTTTGTGATGTAGACGGCGTAGATCAACTTGTCAGATGGCATTCTGGATTTTGGCGTTCGCTTGTACGGTGGCTCTGAATTGGCAAAACGTCTCTCAAAATGCGTGCCATGGATGCGAAACCTGATCCGAATTTTTTTTTGACTGACGAAAGTTTCAGAGGGTGTGCGCAAACGTGATTGACACAACGTGAGGTCGAATTTATTTTTTAACATGCAAAAATTTCAGATGCAAATTTCGGACTCAGTGTGCAAAGGCCTTTACGGATGTGGAACGAAATGAGGGTGAGTAATAAATTACAATTTTCATTTTTGGGTGAACTAACCCTTTAATATTTTGCAAATAAAGTGGTAAATTATGTTTTTTGGGGCAAACACAGCACTCGCTTCATAAAATTTAGGTTAAACCACTGGAGTCACATGATTACTTAAATGATGACTTTACTACTTTTCTGGGCCTTAAAAGTAGTAGTTGCGTAGGCTGTCAATGGAGGAACAGAAAACTCTTAGATTTTATCAAAAAGATCTTCATTTGTGTTCTGAAGATGAACGAAGGTTTGAAACGACATGAGGGTGATAATTAATGACAGAATTTTCATTTTTGGGTGAATACCTTTAAGGGGTCTCTCCAGGCTGATTGTATATATTGTTGTATATAACAGACACACACACAAAACCAAGCCACTAAATATAAAAATATAGACATACTCACCCAATTTCATCAAGGAAGCCAGCAGAACCCATAATGAAATCTCAAAGGGCAGCCGAACAGTGTCATAATCAAATGACAGAACCGGGAAGGGCTTCTTGGAATGAGTGCTGTTGTGTCCCATGTCTCTGTGTTCGTGGTTATTCTGGGACACCCCGGTGTCCATGGCTGGAGAGCTGGCGGCCCCTTCGAGGGGCATCAAACTGCCCACCAGGAACCCCAAGACAATGATGAACATCTTGAGCTCCATGATAGTTGTGCGTTTTAAAAGATGAGAGGAATCAAGCTCCTCCCGATACACGAATGACACGATATTATCTGACCAACTCTGTCGATGCTTTAACTAGCTCTATAATGAAGTTTCTTTTTAACCTACTAGATAATTCCTGGATCATTTTCTGACTTCGGATTGACTGAAATCTAAAAGGCTCTTGGGTTTCCTACTTCCTGGCTTCTGTAAAACACTTAAACACCCTCTCCAGGTGAAGGCAGAGAAAACCAGGAAATATAGACAGGTGTGTGTGTGTGAATATACCTGCATATAGACCAGGAAATATATGCGGGTATGTGTTCCCTCAAGGCGCTACACTAAAAGGTAGAACTGATGTTCATTTTCTTCCTCCTCTAACATCACCATCATCAGCCCCTCAGAAACACAGCACGGAAAAAGGACACTCAATGACAACTCCAAAACAGTCCTCATCGATACAGTCCAAAGGCACCAATCACGTTTTCTTCATGTTGCTCGTTTGCTCTTCTGATAATATCACAATCTGTCCTGTCCCGATACAGACGACAGGAAAAGTCGCTTCAACTACGAAAGACGTTGCTGTATTCGTGGTAGCGTCAGGCGGGCTTTTCAGCGCTCCTTAAAGAACTTATTCGATGTCCTTTAGCGATACGACTGATCATTTCACACACACCATCTCTTTTTCCCATGTCTGCAGTGCGTGATGCAGAACAAATATATGAACAGCTCTAAAAACACACCCTTTGGGCAGGTTTTGAAAAGTCAATGGGAGGGGTCTCTTTCTAGGACTGCAGCGGCATCCAGTGGAGAGGAGGGTCGCTGGATTCGTGCCGTTAGGGTTGCCAAGAAACGTGTTCGAATCGGGGAATCCTTAAAGGGACAGTTCACCTAAAAATAAAAATTCTGTTATCATTTACTCACCCTCAAGTTGTTCCAAACCTGTATGAATTTCTTTCTTCTGCTTAACACAAAAGAAGATATTTTGAAGAATGTCTGTAACCAAACAGTTGTGGGGCACCATAGTATTTTTCCCCCATACTATGGGATCCATTAACTGTTTGGTCAAAATATCTTCTTCTTAGTCATGTGATATCTTTATATGACAGAAATGTAAGGCTGTATACAGGAAATATTGCCTTCTGTCATTGCTCTCAAAATAAATATGGCATTGTTAATTGGTTAGACATTAATGGTAGTTGTGAAACATGATTCCTTGCATGTATATTATTTGAATGGATGTGGACAGAGGGAAAGATTTACAGGAAATTACAATTTTGCTCATCACACAAAGCTTATGCTGTATTTAAGGTACTATTTTTCCTATTCAATTTCATTATACGGCAAAGAGTTGCCATTCTGTTTAAAATTAATAAATGTAGTAAATTCTTATAACCCATGTTACGTAATTTATGTTTAAGGTAAGTAGAAGTTATATTTGTCTATTAGTGATGCCCCGGGTCGGGTTGGGGCGGGGAAAGAAATTGTCACTTTATTTGCGGGGCGGGTTGGGGCGGGTCATTAAAAACAACATTTTAAAAAATCCATTTATGTTGTGTGCAATTCCCTATAGCCTATATTAAATATTTGAGAATATCTATTTTCATATTTTATTAGGTTCTTTGATAAGTTTACAATACGAAGGCCGTAGCAACGTCAAGTCAAGTCAGCTTTATTTATATAGCGCTTTTTACAATGCAGATTGTGTCAGTGATAAATGGTATATAATTTTGGCTGCACAGCAGCTCTTAAACAAAATGCTGTCAATGTAGGCAGATGCAAAGCACTGTTGAATATCAAATGTCAAGTGTCCCCAACTAAGCAAGCCAAAAGCGACAGCGGCAAGGAACCCAAACTCCAACATCAAACGTACCTTGCGTGATGTCTCCAAACCTTTGGCGTCACGTGACACGTCACGAAAGCGGCGCGCCAAGCAGCTCCCGCCGCTAGTCACGACAACAAAAACGGAAAAATAAAAGTGAAGATGGAAGAAAAAAAGGTCAGGCTGCTAAATCTAATGTTTGGGATCGGTTCTCAGAAATGAACATTTCCGTGTGTTAAATAAAACAAAAAGTTCAGTGGTTATACATGTAAACTGTTGGCCTATACAAATCTGAAATAATAAATTGTTTAGCCTATTAGATGAATACAAACGCTGCTTTGTAAATGTTGAACATGTTTATCATTATCTTGTTATTAATATGACCTGATTTATGGTTCATATTCATAATCGTATGTCGTTGCCAGTTTACAGGGCGATGTTTCCAAGCACTTTCAGGCTGAAATAAAGGCTGTTTTCATTTACATTACAATGCCCAGTATGTCTATTTAATGGTTGCGGGTGCGGGGCGGGGCGGGTTGTAAAAATAGATACAGTGGTGCGGGGCGGGCTGGGGCGGGCCAAATAATTTCATAAAAGCAGGACCCGCGGGTTAGAAAAAAAACAGACCTGCGCATCACTATTGTCTATTATATTATTCAAGCAACCCCTAAAATGTATCTCAGTTGAAATGAATTGAAGTAGTATAGGCCTACTTTGTAAATCAAGAGATAATCAGACTCGATTTTTGTTTATTTTCTTATGCTGATACCTTATATAGTAAGTGAAAGAAAAATCTAAGTATGCATAATGTGAAAAAAAAAAATCTGTTTTTAATTTCGAAGTGATATATAATGAGTTTTAGTATTGGGGTATTATTGTCAAGCAGACCTGGCAACCCTGTGCTTGCTGTGACAGGATGATTCAGTCAGTTCAACAAACTCATGGTTTATTGTTCACTCCTAATCCATTGTTAGTCATACAACACTAATTGTGCAGCTTTCCAAGAATCCGTGTGGTTCCCTCCCTTGAATCTCCTGTTCGTCCATCATGTACTGCAGTTTCACTGCACAGAACTGGTTGTCCTTCATTCTCAGCTGAAGGAGACTCAATAGATAAAAAAAAAAAAAAACTGCAATGCAGCTCGTCACACAGCCAGGAAAGTGCATTTTGTGTCTAAATTACTGTTATTGCACCTAAGACGTATGACATAAGACATAAGTGTTTTTAAACCAAATGAACTCAGTCACCAAAATAGCCAAACGAGGCCAACTAGTAGTTTCATAATCCTTATGCTGACTTGTGACCCAACTGTCTACAAGTGGAACCAAGTAAACAACTCAGATAACTATAATCATGATAAAGAAGAAGTTCAAATGACTCATTGGTGTACAAAAGATCTAATGATTGTATCATGCATTTTACCTGCATTGTTTGGCCACGTTTTTATTATAATTAGACACAACTGGCCATGTGTTTATTCAGCCAGATAGCATGTTAAAGAAAGTCTGTTATTATAAGCTGCCTGTTTATTATCCCTTACATATGTGAATATAAAGCAACATAGTTTGTGCTTTACTTACTGCAGTGGTTTTCTCTCTCAGCGGAATAAAGAAAACCAGTTTCGCTAAAAAAGTTTTGATGGATGACGATTGTAATGACGGTAAAGACGATTACAGTGACATACAGGAGTTGTACATTAGGTATGCATGAGTCCGTTTTTATTGATGCGCAAACAAACCATGTACAATCCGAATTCTGGAAATGTTGGGACGTTTTTTAAATTTGAATAAAATGAAAACTAAAAGACTTTCAAATCACATGAGTCAATATTTTATTCACAAGAGAACATAGATAACATAACAAATGTTTAAACTGAGAAATTTATGCACAAAATGAGCTCATTTCAAAATTGATGCCTGCTATAGGTCTCAAAATAGTTGGGACGGGGACATGTTTACCATAGTGTAGCATCTCCTCTTGTTTTCCAAACAGTGTGAAGACTTCTGGGCATCCAGGTTATGAGTTTCGGTTTTGGTGTTGGAATTTGGTCCCATTCTTGCCTTTTATAGGTTTCCAGCTGCTGAAGAGTTCGTGGTCATCTTTTGTTTAATGATGCGCCAAATTTTCTCTATAGGTGAAAGATCTGGACTGCAGGCAGGTCAATTCAGCACCCGGACTCTTCTATGACGAAGCCATGCTGTTGTAATAGATGCAGTATGTGGTTTTACATTGTCCTGCTGAAATACACAAGGCCTTCCCTGAAATAGACGTCATCTGGAGGGGAGCATATGTTGCTCTAAAACCTTTACATACCTTTCAGCACTCATAGTGCCTCCAAAACACGCAAGCTGCCCATACCGTATGCACTTATGCACCCCCATACCATCAGAGATGCTGGCTTTTGAACTGAACGCTGATAACACGCTGGAAGGTCTCCCTCCTCTTTAGCCCGGAGGACACGGCGTCCGTGATTTCCAACAAGAATATCAAATTTGGACTCATCTGACCATAGAACATTTTTCCACTTTGAAACAGTCCATTTTAAATGAGCCTTGGCCCACAGGACACGACAGCACTTCTAGACCATGTTCACATATGGCTTCCTTTTTGCATGATAGAGCTTTAGTTGGCATCTGCAGATGGCACGGCGGATTGTGTTTACCGACAGTGGTTTCTAGAAGTATTCCTGGGCCCATTTAGTAATGTCATTGACACAATCATGCCGATGAGTGATGCAGTGTCGTCTGAGGGCCCGAAGACCACAGGCATCCAATAAAGGTCTTCAGCCTTGTCCCTTACGCACAGAGATTTCTCTCAATCTTTTGATGATGTTATGCACTGTAGATGATGAGATTTGCAAAGCCTTTGCAATTTGATGTTGAGGAACATTGTTTTTAAAGTATTCCACAATCTTTTTACGCACTCTTTCACAGCTCTGCCCGTCTTTACTTCTGAGAGACTCTGCCTCTCTAAGACATCCCTTTTATAGCTAATCATGTTACAGACCTGATATCAATTAACTTAATTAGTTGCTAGATGTTCTCCCAGCTGAATCTTCTCAAAATTTCTTGCTTTTTCAGCCATTTGTTGCCCCCGTGCCAACTTTTTGTGAGACCTGTAGCAGGCATCAAATTTGAAATGGGCTCATTTAGTGGATAAAAGTGTAAAATTTCTCTGTTTAAAGATTTGTTATGTTATCTATGTTCTATTGTGAATACAATATTGGCTCATGTGATTTGAAAGTCTTTTAGTTTTCATTTTATTCAAATTTAAAAAACGTCCCAACATTTCCAGAATTCGGGTTGTATGTGCTCTCTCGACTCACCGCTATAACATCGTATTTCTGCATGAACAAAGTTCAATATATTTGCGTAGTTGTCAAAATTAATGTACTACTGTGAGTGTTTTATAACAGATGCTCGCTGAGGAAGCATGTTTTGGAGGAGTTTGTGAGTATGAGTGGTGTTTATGGGCATCAGATGCTCCTAACATAGACACGTTTGCTTGTTCTGACAGAGGAACTGTTCACTGATGACACTGACCCACCTTCAGATCGCAAAGTTTCCATGCATTCAGAATGTTTTTATCTTTTATTTGTAGTTTGGTGTGTTTAATAATTCTGAATGGATCCATACAGTAGCTATATGCAGTCCTTTGGCGCCTCCCTGTGGTCTTGTTTTATATGGCAGGTTGATTTGTGCTTATTTGAGTTACTGTATAACTGAACAAAGTAAGTAATTTTAAGTTGTAAAGAATGTCTGCAAAGTTTGATTCGGAGAGGAGGAGGGCCTTGGAGTAAAAAAGGTTGGGAACCACTGACTTACTGTATTCCTAAACATGACATCCTCGTGTTCAGACAAAGCCAGTCACATCTTCCCTAACGTGATTTGCTTGAGGGTAGATGTAAAACACAGCTGAATGAATAAACAATAGAATTAATATCTGCACATACTGATGGGAACAGAAACCTGAAGAGGAAAGATGCAAAAGGTCACAAACATCATCGAAAGGTCAGAGACTTTAGGAAATCAGAATGGAGTAATTCTTACTAAAACAAGTCCAGGTCACATTTCACAACAGAACGAATAAAAATAGCCTTCATTTTCTTTCAGCAGAATATTTCTCTCTCTCTCTGTGTGTGTGCGTGTCCAGATTATTAGATGTTTTTACTTACTTTTTGTCTTTTGTATTTTGGAGTGAAATGACCTTAACATTGCATGATTCACTCAATGTCAGCCCTTTATAATTTTACTCTGAAACATTCATTTTCAATCGATGTGTTTTTAAATGTCATACTTTGCTTGTGCTTTTTAAATTTGATCTTGTGTACCAAGCCAGTCAAAAATAGCTGACCTCATATTCAACCAGTAGATCTTTAGACCTTGACTTTAACATTTAAGAGGTTTCTCTGTATCCTGCAATTGTCTGTTTTCTGTTGTGGCTGCTTGAGCTTTTCATGTGCTAAAATAGTTTCACAGTGATTTCAAGCTGCAACAAACACACACAATAAATAGACACAAGCTGGAGTGGTCAGAGAAAAAAATGGCAGGTTTTATTGAGCAGAAGTTTTAAATGCATGCCGGGTTTATTCTTGTGTCTTGATTATTATATTGAATTCAAAGACTAAGAAGTCTTGCATTGCGACCCAGAAGGTCAAAGGAAAGACAAAACAAGCCTAACCTTACATTACAGCAAAACTGGAACATAGTTAAAGGGTTAGTTACCCTAAAAATGAAATTTCTGTCATTAATTACTCACCCTCATGTTGTTCCAAACCTGTAAGACCTTCGTTCATCTTTGGAACACAAATTAAGATACTTTTGATGAAATCCAAGTTGTTGTTTTTTTTAATCTCTCATAGAAAGCAACATAATTACCATCATTCAAGGTCCAGAAAGCTAAAGACATTGAACCTCTGTAGTCACGTTGACTATTATGACAATGTTATGAAGTGATGAGAATACTTTTTAAGTGCATGTTACAGGACAGAAGGGAGCGGAGACACAGGTAAGGATTAACAGGTTTATTTTCAGGTAAGCAGAGCGTGAGAAGAGTGCAGGTGAGTGATGGCAGATGAATGGGTCGATGAGCTGATGAACTGGAAACTGATACTTGTCTGTGTTCTCTAGGGAGCGTGGATACCGGGAGACGAGGAGCAGACGAACACACAGGAGAAGCACAGGAGACGAGGAGACACTGGGAATCACTGAAGACGCTGGAGATAGGTAAGTAGTCGAGTAGGGAGTCCTGGAGGTAAGTAAACACTAGCATGTGTTAACGAGACCGGACAGTGACTGAGTGAACTGGCGTGACTTATATGTGGCTGTGGTGATGATCGTGAATGAGCGTCAGGTGTGGCTTGTCAGTACTCAGGAGAGGGAGTGCGATGTGATTGGGTGAGTGTAGAGCCTGGCGTGTCTGTGACATTACCCCCCCCTCCACGGTCCGCTCCTGAGGACCGCGGACCCCGACGTCGTGGTGGTCGACCTCTGCCTCGGGGGCCTGGCTTGCTGGGGTGTCTGGCGTGGAAGTCGTCAAGGAGGCTGGGATCTAGGATATCATTCCTCGGGACCCATGAGCGTTCTTCGGGGCCATAGCCCTCCCAGTCGACCAGGTATTCAAGGGACCCACCACGACGTCGGGAGTCCAGGATATCTTTCACCTGGTAGGCCACTCCGTCTTCAGCGATGAGTGGAGGAGGGGGATCTTCGGGGTCGCCAGGCTCTGTGGAGGGAAGAACAGAGGGATGGTGAGGCTTCAGGAGTGACACATGGAAAACTGGGTGAATGCGATACTCAGGAGGGAGTTGCAGGTGATAGGTGACGGGGTTGACTTGCCGGATGATGGTGAAGGGGCCAACGAATCTAGGACTCAGCTTTTTACAGGGTAGGCGCAGCTTGATGTCCCGGGTTGACAGCCAAACCTTCTGCCCTGGTTGGAAGTTGGGTGCGTGGGAGCGTCGAAGGTCGGCTGTCAACCTGCGCCTGCGTAGGGCTCGCTGGAGTTGCAGATGTGCTGAGTCCCAGACCCTCTCGCTCTCCCGGAACCAGTAATCCACCGCCGGAACGTCTGATGGTTCCCCATCCCAGGGGAACAGCGGGGGCTGATAGCCGAGCACGCATTGGAAAGGTGTAAGGCCTGTAGTGGGTTGACGAAGAGAATTCTGGGCGTACTCGGCCCAGCCCAGGAACTGGTTCCAGGAGTCCTGGTGGCCGTGACAGAAGGTACGCAGGAAACGGCCGATCTCCTGTATCTTCCTCTCCGTCTGCCCGTTCGTCTGTGGATGGTATCCGGAGGAGAGACTTATGGTCACACCTAGGAGTTTGAAGAAGGCCTTCCAGACTCGGGAGGTGAATTGGGATCCACGGTCTGATACAATGTCTTCAGGTAAACCAAAGTAGCGAAATACATGGTTGAATAATAGTTCTGCCGTTTCCATGGCAGTGGGGAGTCCAGGCAGGGGAATTAAACGGCAGGACTTGGAAAAGCGGTCGACGATTACTAGCACACATGTGCATCCTTCGGAGACAGGAAGGTCGGTGATGAAATCCACTCCTAGGTGTGACCAGGGACGAGTGGGAACGGGCAGAGGCTGGAGTTTTCCGGAGGGAAGATGGCGTGGACTCTTGGAGACGGCACATTCCCTACACCCTTGCACGTACCTTCTGACGTTGGATGTCATGTTGGGCCACCAGAAGCGCTGTTTTAACAGCGAGAGGGTTTCGTTGACCCCGGGGTGGCCAGTGCCCAGTGAAGTATGGGTTGAATGGATGAGGGGTGTGCGTCGTGACCGGGGTACATACTTCAATCCGGGGGGACAACCCGGCGGAATGCTAGTGGAGGCATTGGACTCGGGGAGCGTCTCTTCCGACCAGGATATGGGACTTACTATGAGTCTTTCGGGGATGATGGGCTCTGGATCCTCGTTGCTCTCGTCGAGGCTGTGGATACGAGATAGGGCGTCGGCTTTCACATTCTTTGATCCGGGACGGTAGGAGATGGTGAAATTAAATCTCGTGAAGAACAGAGCCCATCTGGCCTGGCGGGGGTTTAGTCTCTTGGCTTCACGTAAGTATCCTAGGTTCTTGTGATCAGTTAAAACGACAAAAGGGTGTTTGGCTCCCTCAAGCCAATGCCTCCATTCCTCTAGGGCAAGCTTGATGGCGAGGAGTTCGCGATTGCCGATGTCATAATTGACTTCCGCCGGGTTGAGCTTCCTGGAGAAGAAAGCGCATGGATGGAGTCTGCTGGGATTCCCCTGCTGCTGGGATAAGACCGCTCCCACTCCGGTGGTTGAGGCGTCGACTTCGACGATGAAGGGGAGCTCAGGGTCAGGGTGAACCAGGAGGGGAGCGGTCGTGAAGGCGGTTTTGAGGGCCTCAAAGGCTTGGGTGGCTGCTGGGGTCCAGGACAGAGACTTGGGCTTACCACGGAGGAGGTTGGTGAGTGGACCGGTGATGGAACTGTAGTGCTGGATGAAACGGCGGTAGAAATTGGCAAATCCTAGGAATCTTTGTAACTCTTTAATAGTGGAGGGAATGGGCCATTCTTTTACAGCTGTGACCTTCCTCTCGTCCATGCGGACGCCACTGTGGTCGATATTGTAGCCGAGGAATTGCACGGAAGGCTGATGGAAGGTGCACTTCTCGGCTTTCAGGAAGAGGTGGTAATCTCTCAGGCGTTGGAGGACCTCCGCAACGTGTCGGCGATGTTTGGCCAGGCTCCGGGAGTAGATCAAAATGTCGTCAATGTAGACCAGGACAGACCGGTGCAGGAACTCCCGGAGCACCTCATGCATGAAGTCTTGGAATACGGAGGGGGCGTTGACCAGGCCATACGGCATAACAAGATATTCATAGTGGCCGGTAGGTGTCACGAAGGCGGTCTTCCACTCGTCCCTCTCACGTATTCTGATGAGGTTGTACGCGCTGCGGAGGTCCAGCTTGGTGAACACAGTGGCGCCGCGTAGATGTTCCAGGGCTGCTGGGACGAGAGGAAGGGGGTAACGGAATTTTATGGTGATTTGGTTGAGTGCTCGATAGTCAATGCAAGGCCGCAAGCCTCCGTCCTTCTTGGCCACGAAGAAAAAACTAGAAGCAGCAGGGGAAGTGGACGGTCGGATGTAACCTTGCTTGAGAGCCTCGTCGATGTACTCCTCCATGGCTTTCTCCTCCGGGACGGATAGGGAGTATATCTTCCCTCTGGGCACTGGCTCACCTGGGATGAGGTCTATGGCACAGTCCCATGGCCGGTGAGGGGGCAGCTTGGAGGCCTGCTTCGGACAGAAGACATCTCTGAAGTGGGAGTAACAGGCTGGGATGTCCGTGGAACGTTTCTCGAGAGGGCTTTCCACTGTGGTAGCCCCGACTTGGATTTCATGGGAACTTGGAGAACTGGAAGCTGGGAGTTCGGAAAAGCAGTCCTGGAAACATTGGTTACCCCACTTCAGGATCTCTCCTGTCCTCCAGGAGATGGTGGGGTTGTGCTGCTCAAGCCATGGGCGCCCTAGGATCACGTCAGATGTAGACTCCTCCAGAACCAGCAGCTGTATCTCCTCGGTGTGAAGCACTCCCACTTGGAGACGGAGAGGTCCCACGCTGTAACGTACCTTCCGTAAAGGTTTTCCTGTTATCGCGTGGATCTGGTAGATCTTCGGCGTTGGGGTGGTCTTGAGACGCAGCTGGCGACAGAGGGCTCCGGAGATGAAGTTTCCAGCTGACCCAGAATCGAGGAGCGCACTGGCTGGAAGACAAAGTTTAGCAGCAGTAAGTGTTACTACAATTGTGAGTGGTTTCATTTTATTTAGAGTGGGCAGGACAGCACTCACCAAAAATCGGGCAGGACGTAAAGGGCATTCAGCGATATAATGCCCGGCACCACCACAATACAAACAGAGATTCTGGGTCAGCCTCCTCTGTCGCTCAGCTGCGGAAAGACGCGAGTGCTCAATTTGCATGTTATCGTTAGCTGGTTCTGGGGAGCTGACGGACTCTGGCTGGCGGGAAATGGAGGGGAATAGCGGCTGGCCCTGGTGCTCTTCTAAGCACAGCTGCATACGAGTGGCGAATCTGATAGACAGCTGAATGAATTTCTCGAGCCCGATGGAATCCTCGTATGCAGCGAGATGCAACCGCACACGGGGATCGAGGCCTTGACGATAAGTGGTTATTAAGGCCTGCTCATTCCAGCCACTAGCAGCAGCGAGGGTACGAAACTGGAGGGCATAATCAGACACAGTTAGTGCACCTTGCTTTAAATTGCATAATCTCTCACCAATCGACGAGTCCCAGGCGGGTTTTCCAAAAACTTCCTTGAAGTGGGTTGTAAAACTTGACAAGGATGAAACAACGGGGTTGTTTAGGCTCCAGAGAGGTTCAGCCCATCGCAGTGCTTTCCCGTGAAGCTGAGAGATTATGAAAGCCACTTTAGAACGATCGTCTGGGTATAAGTGCGGTTGCATCTCCAGGACCAGCGAACATTGCAGGAGAAAACCGTTGCAATCCTCCGCCAGACCAGAGAAGGGCGCCGGTTTGGCCATGGGACTGGCGACCACGGGAGGTGAAGGAGCTGTGGCGGTGGATGCGGAAGTGTTCGCTGGTGGCGTTGTCATGGAGGTGCTGGTGAAAGTGCGACGAAGTGCATCGACCAGCTCTTGAATGGGATCCGGGGTGCTCATGCTGTACCTGGACGGTGTTGGTCCGGTCTTCTGTTACAGGACAGAAGGGAGCGGAGACACAGGTAAGGATTAACAGGTTTATTTTCAGGTAAGCAGAGCGTGAGAAGAGTGCAGGTGAGTGATGGCAGAAGAATGGGTCGATGAGCCGATGAACTGGAAACTGATACTTGTCTGTGTTCTCTAGGGAGCGTGGATACCGGGAGACGAGGAGCAGACGAACACACAGGAGAAGCACAGGAGACGAGGAGACACTGGGAATCACTGAAGACGCTGGAGATAGGTAAGTAGTCGAGTAGGGAGTCCTGGAGGTAAGTAAACACTAGCATGTGTTAACGAGACCGGACAGTGACTGAGTGAACTGGCGTGACTTATATGTGGCTGTGGTGATGATCGTGAATGAGCGTCAGGTGTGGCTTGTCAGTACTCAGGAGAGGGAGTGCGATGTGATTGGGTGAGTGTAGAGCCTGGCGTGTCTGTGACAGTGCAAAAACGAAACAAAAAGAACTTTTTTCAACAAATTCTTCTCTACCCTGTCATTCTCATAAGCAGTTGACGCAGTGAATGCAGTTCAGCGCTTCAGTGTTTACACCAGCGTGAGTACCACAATGCATGTGTGTGATTGGATTTCATCAAAAATATCTTAATTTGTGTTCTGAAGATGAACGAAGGTCTTACAGATTTGAGGGTGAGTAATTAATGACAGAAATTTAATTTTGGGGTAAACTATACCTTTAAGGACTTTCATTCAGGGTTAAATATTGCTAAATAAAACTAAAACCATAAAAACACTTTAATTATTTGAAATAAAATAAACATTAATAAAAATGAAATATATTAAAAAATTAACTTATTTTATTTCAGCTAGTTGTCAATGCATCATTTTTCATTTTCGTTTAGTTCAAGCGTTAAAATGTCATAACTAAATAAAAATAAAACTTAAAAAACAGACATTAAAAATAAAAATGACAAAAAAAAAAAACAGAATAAAATTCCTAAATTTTGAAAGTTAAAATGACAGTTTAAAAATTAAAATGAAAACGGACAATAGAAAAATAAAACATAATACAAAATATTAACAAAAACGAATGTAAAAAATAAATTGGGAAAATGTACTGGTCAGGACATTATCTTGTAATTTTACGGAAATTTACATTAACCCTAAAACACAACACAATGCAATGCATAATTCAAAATACAGGTAAAACACCTGTTTAAAAAAAATACGGAAAATTCCTTTTATACAGTACATTGTGACCTATTTTTACATACTTTTTTTTTTTTTACAGTGTATAATAGTATATCAGCGTTACTGAAATAACACTGGTTTGAGTTTGGTAAATAACCAGAGTATAAGAGAAGGTAAAAATCAAACAAACATGCAAAAAAAATAAGCAACATTCACTTCATCATCTATTCCACCCTCAGAGACCTGTAATCAATACTTTCATGATGTATTTTAATTATTATTATTATTATTATTACATAAATAAAATGTTTTTAGAGAGACTCTGGTTATAAAAATGATGTTCATACATATTTTGTATTGTTGTGAAGTTTGAAAAAATATTTTAAATAACATTAAAAACATGAAATGGTTGAGCACACAGTTGCACACAGAGCACACAGTTGCCCACAGTTGCATTTTTGTAATATTCAGGAAAAAAGTCTTCTATTTACAGGATGATGTCGGGACCCTCGGGAACGTTGAGAATGCATGTTTTTGTCTTTAAAAGGCCGTCTGTGAGCTACAGGAAATGAAGAAACATCCATGTGACATTAGCTATGAGAAACTTCTGTTACAGATCATCTCGAGATGAATACTGAGTGTATGAGATTTGCTGCTAACTCATTTCAGAATATACAGGGCAAAATCTTTGCTTTTGATTTTTTTTTGCTTTTGCACTCGTGGTTAAAAAGGGTGGTTGAACAATGTTGTCTTACTGAGAACAAATACTGACCCACTTGAAAGTAGCATTTAGATTCTGAAAACAAACAAGTGACAATTTAAACTAAAAGACTTGTGTAAAAGGAAACAAACAGTGTGTGTAAAACCTTCTCCTTGTGACCCATGGTCAAATGGTTGTTTTGAAGTGCCTGTTTTTTACCGCAGTGATCTTGCAATAAACACTGAATGGTTTGACTTTCTTCACCACTGTGCAGAAACAAGAAGAACATGACTAAAAACATGCACAAATTAAAGGCATGTGTTCAACACACAAACACTGTCAGCCTTTATCAGCAACTTAAAATAGTTACTAACTTCGTCCTGGATCAAAGTAAAGTGTTTTGGTGACGTCATGGACATTATGACAAATGTCTCTGACAATAACAGACAACATGATTATATTCATGCTGTAATGTCTGAACAAGCATAACTCATAACTGCATATGTGAATTGAGTATGCAGTATGCAACAGAAACAGCATGCAATGATAAATGTTTCAAACACTTGTCACATGACTCATCATATTGCATTAAATTAGCAAGTCAAGTCTGAATTTCATCTAAATTTGGATTTTTTTAACCTTCATTTAACCTCAAATATGTTAACATTTGACAGTATGATTAACAAATTTGCAGTTCTTTCATCACAATGGAAATAGAAGGTCACTTTAAGTGCATTGCACTGTGGGATACAGTGTGTTCTGTTATATGCTTCCAATCATCCCACACTCTCAGAAAAAATGTGCAAAACTTGTACCTTTAAAAGGATCTTTGTATCGTATTTACCCCCTAAAAGTCTCATAGAAGTACCTTAAAGGGTTAGTTCACCCAAAAATGAAAATCCTGTCATTTATTACTCACCCTCATGTCGTTCCACACCCGTAAGACCTTCGTTCATCTTTGAAACACAAATGAAGATATTTTTGATAAAATCCGATGGCTCAGTGAGGCCTGCGTAGCCAGCAATAACACTCCCTTTTTCAATGACCAGAAAGCTAC
The DNA here is from genome assembly GCF_019924925.1 of Ctenopharyngodon idella. Taxonomy (NCBI): domain Eukaryota; kingdom Metazoa; phylum Chordata; class Actinopteri; order Cypriniformes; family Xenocyprididae; genus Ctenopharyngodon; species Ctenopharyngodon idella. The sequence goes on from NC_067235.1 coordinate 32,461,707, forward strand.
TGAAAACATATTTAAAACAGTTCATGTGACTACAGTGGTTCAACCTTAATGTTATAAAGCGACGAGAATACTTTTTGTGCACCAAAAAAACAAAATAATGACTTTATTCAACAATATCTAGTGATGGGCGATTTCAAAACACTGCTTCATGAAGCTTTACGAATCTTTTGCTTCGAATCAGTGGTTCGGAGCGCGTATCAAACTGACAAAGTCACGTGAACTATTGAAGTTTCAAAACATTTATGACGTAACAAAGCCTTGTTTACTGAAATCACGTGACTTTGGCGCTCCGAACCACTGATTCGAAACAAAAGATGCGTAAAGCTTCGAAGCTTCATGAAGCAGTGTTGTAAAATCGCCCATCACTAGATATTGTAAAAAAGTATTCTCGTCGCTTTATAATATTAAAGTTGAACCACTGTAGTCACATGAACTGTTTTAAATATGTTTTTAGTAGCTTTCTGTGCATTGAAAAAGGGCGTGTTATTGCTGGCAATGCAGACCTCACTGAGTCATTGGATTTGATTAAAAATATCTTCGTTTGTGTTCCGAAGAAGAACGAAGGTCATACGGGTGTGGAACGACATGAGGGTGAGTAATATAGTAATAAAGATACTAAAACGCACCTTTTAGGGGTAAATAAGGTACAAAGTTGTCACTTTAAGGGTACCGCCTCAGTGACAAGCTCTTGTAAGCCTAAAAGTAAAGTTTTGCACAATTTTTCTGACAGTGCATAGATAGATAGATAGATAGATAGATAGATAGATTTTCTGGTCCCCATTGAGTTCCATTTTATTTTGTCCATACTATGGAAGTCAATGGGGACCATCACTGTTTGGTTACTAAGACCCTTTAAAATATCTTCTTTTGTGTTCAGCAGAAGAAAGAAATACATACAGGTTTGGAACAACTTGAGGGTGAGTAAATGATGACAGAATTTTCATTTTTAGGTGAACTGTCCCTTTAAATGTTATTTGTATGTTTTTCCAGCAGATGGCGCTGTCTTCCTTTGGGAGTTAGTCAAATGATGGGAAGCTGTCCTGCATTTTTACAGTAAACCAAGTCGCTTGACTAATTCAAATCAGCCAAACTGAAGCACTTTACTTTCTCTGATTGCTCTACAACCACTTTTGCTCCAAATCACCTTATATCACTTCCTATATTTTCAAATATATATTGACCCTCTGGCCGAATAAACTTTGTATCTTGGTTGAACTGCACTCTCTGTGTCTGAGTCTTCCATTTGATACCCTGGTACCAGATTTTCTGTGCCAGATCGCTCAACCTGAACAGATCTTCTTGAATTGTATTATTAAGTTGAATTATTAGATTCTAACACTAATAAATAGACTTCTGAATCAGCAATAAAAATGTCATGCTCTGAGTAGCCAAAAAGAAAGACAGCAGAACTCTGAATATTTGTGATTCAGAGGAGTTTGGAAGGCGAGGCTTTGGTAGACTATAATGCTTAATTGTCTTTTTCTGGGTAGTAGTTGGCAGGCAGTCGGACCTCCAGGGTGACCCATAATACTCACCTTATAATGATGAAAGGTGCCTGAAACACATCTGGTTCTTGTGGAAAGCGGCAGAAAATCCTTTGAAGTCTGAAAAACATGCTGAAGGTGGGTGGTACTGTACCTGCTTCACTTTATTGTGTGTCACTATACATGTATTGTTCAAAGATCTGCAGTTTTATGTAAAAACAGCAGTAAAGGCCGTGAGGGGCTTATTGCTTATAAGAAATTGCAGGGACAAAATGTGATTAAAATATATCATTCTAATTATTATCAATGTGTGAAAACATTTTTAAGGATCCTTTGATGAATAGAAAGTTCAAAAGAACAACATTTATTGGAAACAGAAATATTTTGTGACATTTTAAATGTCAATTTTGAACAATTTAATGCATCCTTGCAGAATAATTAAAAAAAAAATTACTGAACTCATATGAATGGTACGTATATACATACAAAAATATATAAATAATATGTAAAAGAGTAAATAGTTTTTATAATTTTATTTTCTAAAATTTTAATAATTAATTATTAATAATAATTGGAGTAAACAATTCATCCAGTATAAGTATTATTTATATAGCTGACAAGCAATCTAGCAATTTGGTGTATTAATATAGTGTTTATAGTCAGTCACAGGTGTGTGTTCATAAGCATTTTACAACAGCTTTGAATCTGTTTTATAATTCTGAAAATGAATTTATTGCAAACATGTTTGTTTGTTTTAATGAAAACAAATATTCATTTGCAGTTTTAAAAATGTCCACTAGTGGACCTCCCTGTTAAAGTCAGCAGATGATCTTAAAATCATCTTTAGGTGAATTTTAAAGGAAAAGTTCACCCAAAAATGATAATTCTTTCTATTTACTTGTTGCTTATGTCATTTCAAACCCATATGCATTTATTCAATTTAGTGGGCATGTCACATAAAAATACTATAAATCTAGTCTATATGAGTCCATCATGCACTATATTCCAAGTCTTTGATGTACATATTTTTTTTATATATCTGTTTATACTGTTTATATCAGCACACTGAACACTTCAGACAGTAAAGTTTACAGGCTTCTTACATGTCTGGCCTGTATGGTGTGAAGCGATGTACCAACATGCACCGCCACATGCTGGAGCTCTGAGTCACTGCTGAGGTGCACATATATAATTCACAGGGGCAAAAGTGGCTCCTCCATATATTATTAAATGAAATAACCTCTCATTTAGAGCAGCAGCGAGGAAAGCGTGTAAAACAGAAGGACGTTGTGCTGCCGCTCCGTCAGCGATCTAAAAAGGAAAGTGCAAACGCAGCATGAGAACAGCCCATGTGGGAACTTATTGGTGCTCTTTCATTGTCCTGAACAATGATAACAATTAACTTATATGCTGGCAAGATGTTTTGCCACCACAAAATATAGTAGTGTACCGCGTTATTTTTAAAACAGCTAAATTAGATACCAGGGCTCTGTTCCAAAACCTAGTGTGCCGCCTTGCTTTATGATATCCTAATAAGTATTTACATATAAACATTATATTTTATAAAATGACAGGAATATATATATACAGTATGTGTGTGTTTGTGTCTATATATGTATATATATATATATAGACACATGTTTTTTTGCCCCCCATAAGCATTATAGGATTGACATGCAGCAGGTCTTAGTATTTGGTCAACAGAAAGGCAGCATAATTAAGATGCCAACCATTTGGAACTGCCATATGATGTCTTAAAATGTTGCCTATGTAGGCAGCTCACTATGTTTTTGGAGCCGAGCCTGGAAGTCGTTAAGTCCTGCTGAACATCACAAGAGTTTTTGGCTTTGCAGCCTATCAGTCGTGAGCACGGATGTTTTCGATCAAACCGCTGCTGAGTTCCGCCCGTGAAAGTGGCACCATGATGGCCGCAGAGATCCCAAACGTCTGCCGACACTGACTTACCATGACAGCCCACATAAGAGACACACTGCAGGCCGGGAGCTATAAACGGTGCACTCTTCATCATGAGATGACCACAATCTAAACAGAGGCATCCTCTAAACATAGAAAGGTAAAATAAAGAGACGGATTTCTATTTCTGGAGGACAGTTTCAGAACGTGTGCTGAAGGGTGAGGCCGAGATTTATAGACATGTTTTATATAGTTGAACATGAACAACAGGATTACTGAGAGCTGTTTATAAGAGACATGAGACAGTGATGGGCCTATCAGTTCTCACCAAGGCCAAAAGGTTTGCAGACACGTTACCTATGAGTTGAGCGAACAGTCTGCTGTTTATGGGTAACCTAAATACTAATAAAACACAGTTTTAAAGTCCTGCCTTTCTGCTTTACACACTCAACTGGACCAAGAGGCTAATGCTGTGCAGGACAACATTAACTGAATAACTGTTACCAATGTATTAATTAAATGTGGATTAATGTGCAATGTGAGCAGAGAATGGACATCAGGTAAATGGTGGCTCCATTTAAAGGATGAAGGTTTGTGTTTACCATTTATTCTATATGTTATGAACCCATTATGGGTCATATTTGTGGGTTGCTTGGTTGTTTTGCAGGATGGAGTTAGGGTGAGTGACGTCATGATGACTGAGGAGTTACACCTGTGTTGGAGCCGATGCAGGCAAATTTAAGCAGTTCCCTTCAGTCGTGATGACGCGCACTCTCCCCTCCTCGTGTCGTTTTCGTTCTCTTTTCAGTTGTCTGTTTTGTTTTCGTTTAGTCTTTTTTTCTTATTTTATTCTTACTTTAATAAATGTTATTCCATTTTGATCGTGATCCAACGTGTTGTCTCCTTCTTTGTCGCGGCTTGTGAGTCGGCCGTGACACATGGGGGCTCGTCCGGGATTAAATTAGTTTAATCAACATGCCGAATTTCCTTACAAAATAACCAAAAACAAAGCGCTTCCAAATCATGTTGAAAAACATGGAATTTTCAAAAGTTAAAAGACGAGCCCCCATTTGTCTTTCAAATGATTTTTTTGTATACGGTAGTGTTGTCAATTCGGTATTGAAATTTTAAAAATGTGATGCTTTGAGCGCTGTTGAGCGGATTCGTAAACACCTCTGATTGGCCATTGTGTTCACGCGCTCATCACTTTTGGCTACTACTGTATATATATTTTTATCTTGTTTTAAAGGGGACCTATTATGCCCCTTTTACAAGATATAATATAAGTCTCTGGCGTCCCCAGAATGTGTCTGTGAAGTCTCAGCTCAAAATACCCCACAGATCATTTATTAGAGCTTGACAAATTTGCCCCTATTTGGGTGTGAGGAAAAAATGCCGTTTTTGTTTGTGTCCCTTTAAATGCAAATAAGCTGCGGCTCCCGGCCCCCTTTCCAGAAGAGGGCGGAGCTTTAACAGCTTGTGCTTCGGTTGCTCAACAACAACAAAGCTGGAGAATCTCACGCAGCCAAAATGAGGATTGTCAGTAACGGTGTTCAGCCTTACATTGTTCAAACCGGAGTCGACACTGATGGAGAGACTCAGGAAGAAGTTACAACTTTTAGAATGAAACTGGACGTTTCTGAATGGTTAGTGGATAACAAACTCCCCCCGTCTGCCATTGGTTGAACAAACAGCAAGTCCCGCCCCAAACTCACACCATTGGCCAAACAAACAAAGCACTGACTGAAAATATCCCAAGAGTCACAGTGTTTAATATATCTGAAATTGGCAAATGAACCTACCAATCACTTACTTATAGGTGTCTCTTTGAAAAACAATGGCACACTTCAGCTTTAAGCAAATTTATGTTTACTGAGAAACAATGAAGATACAGATAACGACTGATATTTCTCAGTGTGCACTGTTGCACATCAGCAAGGGATGAGTGCACGCATGTGGCACGTTCATCAGAACGAACGAATATGAGAAAAGACATGGCTTGCGGGAGCAGGCAACACTGCGTCAGACAAACAAGCCATTTAAATATTGCATTAGAAGCACAAACCCTTCCTAGCCCCCTGTAGACGTCTATCTCTTGAAGCACACTCAGTGGTCTCCTGCGTGACCAAATCAGTGCAGGGTTTAATGTCCAGCTGCCTCACTGCATTTATTACGCCTCTGATGCATTAAACACGCGTCTGGATGCGCTGTTGCTCCGGGTCACGTGTGTTAACTGACTGAGTTCAGTATTACAATAACAATACAGTACAACACTGCTAAAAATCCTGTTCCCTTTCTTTGTCTTGTTTTCAGTAAAAATATCTAAACACCCAAGAGTATCTATCTATCTATCTATCTATCTATCTATCTATCTATCTATCTATCTATCTATCATAACGAAATAGTTATTGATTTTAGACACATTAAAATTTCCTAGATTTATATATATATATATATATAGCATCTTACAGTACTTTTCCCAGCATTCAGCAATATCATTAAACTAAACTAATTATAGTTTTCTAAATGCTGGTACAAATTATCTCTGACCGTGGTTATACAAGGGAAAAGACAACTCACTGATGCACTTATCACAAGCTGAACTTCAGATGTTTCTCCTGTGGTTTACCACAAGCTCTTCTTCAGGCCAACAATTCTGTTCTGACATGATAAGGAGCCTCTGGAGAGAAGACAGCAGTGGAGGATCTGGAACAGACTGGATGCTCTCCAAAACCACAGGCCAGAGAATCTGTCCTCCTCTGCCAGGAGCTGGACTCTGAAGCAGACCTGCACTGAGAGATGAAGTCATTATAGCAAAGATGATCATATATATATATAAACATATATATATATATATATATATATATATATATACATATACACACACACATATACAGTGGGTACGGAAAGTATTCAGACCCCCTTAACCACGGTCCAATCAGTATAATCAAACACAGCTGGACTCAAATGAAGGTGTAGAACCATCTCAAGGATGATCAGAAGAAATGGACAGCACCTGAGTTAAATGTATGAGCGTCACAGCAAAGGGTCTGAATACTTAGGACCATGTGATATTTCAGTTTTTCTTTTTTAACAAATCTGCAAAAATGTCAACAATTCTGTGTTTTTCTGTCAATATGGGGTGCTGTGTGTACATTAATGAGGAAAAAAAATGAACTTAAATGATTTTAGCAAATGGCTGCAATATAACAAAGAGTGAAAAATTTAAGGGGGTCTGAATACTTTCCGTACCCACTGTATATAATTATTATAAACACAAAATAATAAATAGTATAATATAAAAATATATAAATATATTTTATTTATTACACTTTACACATACACACACCACACACTTGTAACTATAAAACTGATATTTGTCTCTTAAAAATAAATATAAAAATTAAATTTATTTTGTGAACATTTATAAATATATGAAATATTATAATAAAAAATAATAAATTAAATATTATACAAAATACAGTCAAACCAAAAATTATTCAGACATTTTTGATATTTTTTTTAAATATATATACACTAGTGGGTTCAGGACACTATAGTTCATTTATGTAAGTGAGGATAGCAAAATAAAGTAAACTGTGACATATTATACCCAAAAATTCTTCATACAGTGGACTACCAGTAAAATTTATACAAATTTGGAACCAAAAATTATTCAGACACTTTGACCTGACCATGTTTTGCTTAAGTGTTATCTGACATAATTAAGATTCTTTTTTTCTGACTCATAAGTTTAACTTTAAAATCTTTTTATATTTTATTACCATTTTTTAAAACTATAGTGATAGAGAGTATATATATATATATATATATATATATATATATATATATATATAGTATATGGTCTTTGATAAATATAACATATAAATATAATTTATTTATTACACTTGTAATTTACACACCACACACTTGTAACTCTAAAACGTTGTCTCTTAAAAATAAATATAAATATGATATTAAATATGTGAAAATGTATAAATATATGAAATATTATAATACAAAATAATAAATTAAATATCATACAAAATAATTTCTTTAAGATCTGAGCTGTGTAACATCTCAAATATTTTAGTTAATTTAATTAAAGCCCACCTGTAGTCAATTTAATCCTTTAAAACTCATCTTTGATCACCAAAATGACATATTTAAACGTTTTTTTTTATCTGTGAAAAAAAATTCTTAAGGCCTTAAATAGGTTGAATGTTACTCTACACCCTTGCTTGATTTATTATACGCGAATCTATGAATATGATAATTAGCCCCGCCTCCACTCACTCACACAAGCTCAGAGATCCACTCGGTCAACTTACTTTAAGTTAAACGCTGCACAATGATATCGCTTTTTACAACGTCGGACACCTAATGGTAATTAATATTAAAAATACAAAAATATATTTGTTTTAATAAAATCTAAAAAATATATTGTCTCTCTTTATCTTTGCTACTTATTTTGTAGTTTATTATCTTCTCTAGCAAACTATGACGGCAGCATTGACACTAATAGGTTAAAGCCTGCATATCATTTATATCAAGGGAAATCCCTGGTACACCCAGTGATGACCAACGATGGCATAATGAGAGATGGCCGGAGTTTGTGGAAATGAAAATGCTGAGGGCACATTTGGCAGAAATGAGACATATCGCAGAGGACGTTTCAGATTTGAGTCAAGCTGCTGCTTTTAGCGGTCAGAGCGAACACATATGAGTAAGAACCAGAGTACTGAGACAGATACAGAGAGAACAGCTGTGCGTCTGACGCCCATGAACTGCCACGAGAGTAAGACACATTCTTCTGTCTGTCTGTCATCACAAAGCAGGAGAGGATCGACCTCAAATCTCCCCCTCGTATTTATATTCCAGCCCAAAACATCATATTCTCAGGTCCACTTGAACAGCTCACAATGCACACATTGTCACAGCCGGTTCTCCTAGACGAGTTTCACCGCGCCAAATTGCACGACCTCAAAGAAGATTAAAGGAACGTCTCTCTAGCTGACTGCCATTACTCAAATGATGTGAGAAGCCAGACCTGGCAAAATTATTTAGCTATATGTGGCTGAGAGCACAGCAACGACACGTACAATTGGCCACCGTCATGCTTTTGTGTGGTTATAAAACCAACAGCCAGAAAAAAGTGAACAGATCTGTATTGTTCAGTAGGAAAATGTGAAGTATTGTGCGGTGACATCAACTCCCGAAGAGTGGGAGACAGAGCCTTTTGTCATCGTGTTTGTTTGTGTCTATGTTTTTGTGAGCTAGAAGACAAAGACAAACAAGTACTTGTGCAATATCACAGTTTGACAGCATTTAAAGAAATCAGTCCCCAGACACAGTTTCAAGACAATCTTAGAAACGTATAGCTGCTACCTGAATAAAAGCTGGTTTAGAGGGTTAGTTCACCCAAAAATGAAAATTCTGTCATTAATTACTCACCCTCATGTCGTTCCACACCTGTAAGACATTCGTTCATCTTTGGAACATAAATTAAAATATTTTTGATGAAATCCGATGGCTCAGTGAGGCCTGCATTGCCAGCAAGATAATTAACACTTTCAGATGCCCAGAAAGCTACTAAAGACATATTTAAAACAGTTCATGTGACTACAGTGGTTCAACCTTAATGTTATGAAGTGACGAGAATACTTTTTGTGTGCCAAAAAACAAAATAATGACTTTATTCAACAATATCTAGTGATGGGCGATTTCAAAACACTGCTTCATGAAGCTTCGAAGCTTTACGAATCTTTTGTTTTGAATCAGTGGTTCGGAGCGCGTATCGAACTGCCAAAGTCACGCCCCCCAGTGGTGAATCATGTAACGAAGCCTCGTTTACTGACCACTGATCACTAGATATTGTTGAATAAAGTCGTTATTTTGTTTTTTTTGGAGCACAAAAAGTATTCTCGTCACTTCATAACATTAAGGTTGAACCACTGTAGTCACATGAACTGTTTTAAATATGTCTTTAGTAGCTTTCTGGGCATCTGAAAGTGTTAATTATCTTGCTGGCAATGGAGGCCTCACTGAGCCATCGGATTTCATCAAAAATATCTTCATTTGTGTTCTGAAGATGAACGAAGGTCTTACGGGTGTGGAACGACATGAGGGTGAGTAATTAATGACAGAAATTAGATTTTTGGGTGAACTAACCCTGTAATGGCACACACATTTGAAGGAAACTCTATCGCCCCCTTGAGTGTTCAAATGATTCTCGAAAAAAATTACATGTTGCACATATTTCTAACTGATTTTTGGGAGTGCTCATGCAACAAAATGAAGTGCAAAAGATGAGCATTAGGTGTGGAGGTTTATCCTGTCAAAAAGCATGATAGCAAATGTGTTTTGTTTGTCACAGAAGTTCTCACTGACCAAGTAAATAAGTGGTGTTTTCTGACAAGTTTTATCGCCATTCTTCATCAATAGCACACAAAATGCATCTACGGTCAACATTCACAATTGCAATTTTTTTCCACCATGATTTTAACATGATTTCAACACTCCTGAGCAACACTTTGGTGTCATTCATGTGCATTTATCTCACAAATACAATCTTTGCAACGTGAAATGAAACCTGCATTAGAGCAAGAACTAAAATAGGTAATATAATGTCATTAAATTACACTAAAATACCATAAAAAATCACTAATGCTAATTTGTCATGATTAATGTAGGGCTGGGCAATTAATCTAATGTTATTTTCAATTACAAGTTTAGCCATAACAATTACGAAAACAAGAAAATATGTTTTATATATATATATACACATATACATACATATACATTTATTTTTAAATTTATTTTATATTTTCATTTGAGTATATATATATATTTTTTTATTATATATATATATATATATATGTACACATTTATTTTTTATTTTAATTTTATTTTATATACACACACACATTTATTTTTTTAAATTTTATTTTATATTTTCATTTGAGTATATATATATATTTTTATTTTATTTTATTAATATATATATATATATATATATTCAATAAATAAATTATGTTTCCAAAGTCAATGAGTAATCAAGTTCAACATTCATGATCTCAAAATGGACCAAAATAACCATGATTATGATTTTTGAGGCTGATGTTGAAAGAGTCAGCACCTCGTTTGTTTGAACTCGTCAACCGATGGCAACTGCAACATGAATGACTCCAAACGATCACACTTTATTCGTCTCTCCTGTCATTGTATCTTAAATGTGTCAATTCAAATGGGTTTTCTTGACTAGCAGGGCAGCAGATTGCAAGCATGTTCATGGGTCGTCACTGCTGGGATAAAAATACTTCCCAAAATAATTTATTCAAGGATTCCTTTTCTAGGTCAGATTTCCACGAGAACCACAGCACTATATTTACAGAGGCTGTTTCGGTGCACAGACCTTCAGACATCATGAGAGCAGCGCTGGAGGAGTGTCCAATGATTCTGTGTGCTGCCAATGACACGTGTGAACAGCTGGAGGACGTGTGTCTTATCTCAGCTCAAAAAAAAAAAAAAAAAAAAAAAAAAAAAAAAAAATATATATATATATATATATATATATATATAAAATAAATTAACATTGGTCATGAGACAACCAATCTGGCATACTTTATTTCAAAACTATGGCAGAGTTTTCAGTCTTCAGAACACTTATAGGTAAAAAGTGCATGAGTCACAGATTAATCTTATGGTGTTTCTTGTCCTTTTTGGAGCAAGGACCTCAAAATACAAGATCAGAGGCTGCAGTGGAGTCTGTGCCTCAGTGGGAGTCGTCACTCCAGACCCATAAAACCTAATAGGAGGTAAAACTCCTCACTCAGCAGCCCGCAGCTCTGCGTCTGACGCTGTGACTCCTTCCTGCTTCAAGAGGAACCACCGGAGACCCTCACGCCAGCGCGTACAGACACTCACATTAGAGGCAAAGCCCTCAGGGACTACAACAGAGAGGAGAGGAAGGGACAGTCCAACACAAACAAACCCTTGCATTTCCTTTCCCTCCACCTTATCTTCCCTTCATCCCTCGTTTATTGTTCCTCCCCTATTATTCTCCTTGTGCTGATGCAGCTGTGAATCCAGGCCTGAACTCTAACAGACTCCATGTGTGAGGTGAGAGGCTGAATCTGCTCAGCCAAGCAGGTTTTAATGGAGCTATTCTGGAATTTTTTGTGTTACAAGAACATGAAAACTCACAGCCGGGTTTACCATGTCAGTGTTCTTAAAGGAACAGTTCATCCCAAATAAAAAAAATAACATTTTGCCTTAATTTTTGTGAATTTACCTTCACATCGTTCCAAATGTTTTTGTGTTTTTTTGTGTTTTTTTTTTTTTGTGTGTGAGAGAATATATGTTTAGATACAAGATGAAAATTATCTTTTAAATAGATAAAGAGAGATAGATTACATTAAATGCTTTTTGAAAAGCAGTTTGCTATTTCTTTGATAATTATTATCCATTCAGTTTTCATGACCACATCAATTAGGAGATTAAATGAAATATTTTTATAGAATTGTAATAATTTTTTAAAAATAATTTTAATAATGTTTTTTTTTTATATATCTATATAGCTATTATATTTTAAATTTAAAAGTCATTTAAATAATAATTATATTTATTAATATCCATACTTCTTGTCACGATCACCGTCTGTTCCTGTCAGTTCCTGGACTCCATTTCCCATAATCCTCCCTGCCAATCACATGCACACTCCACACCAATCACCAATTGCCACACACACCTGTCGATCATTACCTGGACTATAAAAGACTTACACACACACCACCTCATTGCGAAGTCTTGTTAACTGTTGTTGCATTTCTGAGCGTTTATTATCCTGTCTGTTCCCGTTACTGCCTGTTACCCGTGATCGACCCCTTGCTGCCTGTCTCTGATCCTTGCCTGGTATTCTGTTTTGTGAGTGATATCTGCCTGACCTGACCATTGCCTGTATCCTGACTACGATTCTGCCTGTCCCTTGCTGTTCCTGTTTGTTCCCGTTTGACCCTGCCTGTACGACCACGTCCTTTTATAATAAAGCTTGCAAATGGATCCCCGCCTGAGTCTCGCTTCGTTACACTTGTGACCCTGGACCACAAAAACAGTCTTTTTTTTTTTTTAAATTGAGATTTAGACATCATCTGAAAGCTGAATAATCTTTCCATTGATGTATGGTTTGTTAGGACAATATTTGGCCGAGATACAACTATTTGAAAATCTGAAATTTGAGGGGGGAAAAAAATCTAAATATTGAGAAAATCACCTTTAAAGTTGTCCAAATGAAGTCCTTAGCAATGCATATCCACTCACAAAAATAACTTTTTGATATATTTATGGTAGGAAATTTAATATCTTCATGGAACATGATCTTTACTTAATATCCTAATGATTTTTGGCATAAAAGAAAAATCAATCATTTTGACCCATAAAATATATTCTTGGCTATTGCTACAAATATACCAGTGCGACTTATGACTGGTTTTGTGGTCCAGAGTCGCATTTATAATTACCATATTTTCTGGAAAATAAGTCGCACCTGACTGTCACACCGGGTCAAAACTGTATTGTTGAGAGAGAATAAAACACAGAAAAGTTGCATTGGCGCAAAAGTCACATTTTACCATTACATTAAAAAATAATGTAAAATATCAGTAAATAAAAATTACAAACATTATAAACAATATAAACGTATTTTAGTTCCCGTCACTCAACAACAACTACTTTAAATTCAATGGTATTCAAAAATATAAGTATAAAACAAACAAATTATAATGGCAATCACTATAAGCAACATTTATTTTAAATTAGCCTAAACAAATAGATTAAAAGCAGAAACTACCAACGACAAATTTACTCTACAAATAAACATACCTCTCTCATTCAGCACAATTGTCTTATCTAGCGAAACCATCAGCCATTTTCTAAAAAAAATATAAAGAGAAATATGGAGAAATATGGAGAAAAATCCTGGAATGTTTTCCTCAAAAACCTTCATTTCTTTTCAACTGAAGAAAGAAAGACATAAACATCTTGGATGACATGGGGGTGAGGAAATTATCAGGAAATTTTAATTCTGAAGTGAACTAATCCTTTAACGCCACAAAAGTATCATAAAAACAGTCCATATGACTTGTGAGCTTTTGAATTCATACGATAGCTTTGTGCAAGGACACAATCAAAAATCATCTCCTTTTGTGTTCTGCAGAGCAAAATAACAGCATATGGGTTTGACATAATATGAGGATGAGCAAATAATGAAAATTTTTTTGTTCCTTTAAGGAATTCACAGAGACTAGTCAGATGTTTTGTTCAATTTTGCGTTCAATAAATGAATCAGTGTTATTGTTCTGTGTGGTGACAGATTCAGGGAACTGAATAAAAGTGCGATACCAGTAAATTCTCATCTTACTTACAGACCTAACAGGAAGTGAGCTCATAAAGGACAGGATGTGTGCCGTTATTTCCCCTCATGAGTTGGTTCCAGAACCGGACGTGGTCTGTTTATTCAACCCTATGCTGTCCAGTACACTCAGGGTCAGATTCAAATTCAGAACTGCAGATGGTGATTGGACGAGAGGATTATACCAATCACCAATCACACAGCGACTGAAAGTTTCAAATATGAGATGCTTGAGTGTTCCTGTTTTTGACTAGTTTGGTGGTAGCATGCATGCTTATCAAGATGTGATCCTCAAGATGTGTCATTATGCTCTCCTTCCCACCATTATCCTGTCTTTCTGACAATTATTCTGTCCCTCCACCCTTCAAAAACAATACCTATTGTATGTGTTTATGTGTAGTATGTTTAGATGTCAAACAAAAAGGCAAAAAGTAGACAGACAGACAGACAGACAGACAGACAGACAGACAGACAGACAGATAGATAGATAGATAGAATGAAAGACGAACGGACCAGACAGACAGACATGCTGGTCACTCTGAAATCATTTAAAAACTACAAGGGGCACTGTGTTATTCCCTTCAGCGTGTCGCAGGGCAATAGAGTTAATCCACAGCATGACGGACACCCTGTCACGCACCATTACCCCCTCAGGCTGGTCAATCCCTGTGACCTGTTGGCTTAATACAGCCCTAAAGGTCCATCAAAGAATCCCATTATGTCAACTGTCCAACACAGACATTGACCAACAGGCCTTGTAATGAACACATAAAGGGCACCAGTGTGGTGGGCTGTGGTGTCAAAATCGACCCCTCTTGCAGGGTAATAGCGGTCGCAAAGACTAACCAGCGTGTCACAGCGAACCCTGGGGTTATGCAAGAATGGTGCCAGAGTGACGGCCTGCTTCAGACGACCACTTCACCCCCGGACGCAGGTCAGCCTGTGCCACGAAACCTAGACCACACTCACATGACTGAGAACATTAAAACCTCTGACGGGAGCAACTGCACTTCAAAGTCAGCTGCGGCTTTCTGACCCCAATGACGGCTGAAATACTGCGTGGTTTCAATCAGAGACCCTACGGGGCAAAAATAAAAGAGATGTTTCATATGATTATAATTAAGACTTAAAAAGGTCTTGGAATGGAATAAATATGTTTGTGAAAAGCAAAACAAAAGAATTAAGAGTGTTACGACACTTTGACGTGAGCATGATGAACAGGTCATGAGGTCCAAGCAACTTGAAAACCTGCCATTCACAAACTGAACCTTGAATGTTGTTTGGATAGATAGATAGATAGATAGATAGATAGATAGATAGATAGATAGATAGATAGATAGATAGATAGATAGATAGAGAGAAGGACGGACCAGACGGAATGAAAGACAGACAGATGGACAGATGGATCAGACGGAATGAAAGACTGAATGAATGACTGAAAGACAGACTGAATGAATGAATGATAGACGGACGGATGGACGAACCAGACGGAATGAAAGACAGACAGATGAACAGACGGACGGATGGACCAGACGGAATGAATGACAGACAGACGGACCAGACGGAATGAAAGTCTGATGGACGGATGGACCAGACGGAATGACAGACAGACGGAATGAAAGACAGACAAACTTAATGAATGACAGACAGATAGACCAGAGAGACAGACAGACAGATATAGATAGATAGATAGATAGATAGACTGACAGACTGAATGAATGACAGACTGAATATATGACAGATGGACAGACCAAATAGACAGACAGAATGAAAGACAGACTGAATGAATGACAGACAGACAGACCAGAGAGACAGACAGACAGATTAGATAGATAGATAGATAAATAGATAGATAGATAGATATACTGACAGACTGAATATATGACAGATGGACGGACCAGATAGACAGACGGAATGAAAGACAGACAGACTGAATGAATAACGGACGGACGGACAGATAGATAGATAGATTTCACCCAAAAAAAATTGTTCATGACTAAAGAGGTCACAGGGCAAGTCAAACACTGAGGAATTCCTCTTGAAATGACACACAATATACTTTTAGTGTGGTTAGAGAAAGAATAGAAGAATGTTAAAGGATATGAATGCTTGATAAAACCTTATGCAAGTTTCCTTTTTCTTCTTGTTTATATTCAGTCAAGACAAATCTGACTCAGCAAACAGGAAACATTTTGACAGGCTGGAAAAAACAAGCATCTGGGTTCACAATTTTTTTTTTTAATGGAATTCGTCCGAGAAGCCGTTTCACTCAGATATACGTCAGAATAGAGAAGAAAAGATGATCACAATTAACATTTCATGCCGACTTTAAAATTCATCTTCAACAATAAACCTCAGAAAACATGCATGAGAGCATCTGAGATATGCAACCCCAAAACAACACTCGGCATTCCTGTTTTGTGTCCACGTCCTTGTCATTCAGACCCAAACGGTGATGAAGGCGGGAGCTTGTCACACACCAGTGAAGGAAAAGGAGAAACTGGATACAAATTCACAAGAACAAGTGGCAATCTCCTGATCTCTTGTCCTTACAAGCCCGGTCCACTTAGCAACATGTTTTGGAAATGCAAAAAGGTGGTGAAGTTTCTCCGAGGGGATTCACCTGACCACAGCGACATCTAAACATCACGCTGAATGGAAGAAAGGAAGCCGAGGATGTGTTTCCTGACTGGCACAAAGACCACGAGAGGCCACCGGAGAAAGACAAGACAATGGGACATGTCAGACAGACCACCAAAGTCTATACATATTACGGGGAATTCACTAAAAACAATACATTTAATGCTGCAAACGACAATTTATGCTACAATAATGACAAGTGCATTAAATAAACTAGTGTATTTAACACTTGATTAAACCTTGTTTTGCTCTGAAATACTAAAGCATCAGAACTGTGCAAATGACATTTAGCAGGTCACTTGTTTCTCTGGACTGCAGGAAAACAGAATGCAAATGAATGCTACCTAAAGGGTAAAAGAGTTCCCTTAATGGCTATTATTGTGAAAAATTTAGGCATGACACAGTGAAACCACATTCATGCATATCAATGCACATAATGTCGTCTAACTTTAGCACATTAGTTACAGTATATAAAGTGAAGATTCACAGGCATCTACGAATAGATTTCATAAAAAGCCGTTTGTTCAACTGTTTGAGATTGTGCTCCTGGGGAAGTAATATGTTAGGATATTTTCATAAAAACAGAAATAAAAATAAATCTCTGATAAAGACACTTTTGATGTCTGTTTTATGTGTTGCCAAGCTTGCTCGGTTTATCAAACTTTACAGCTTCGATGTAGACTTTTAGTTGGCAAAGTTCCAGCAATCCTTTTAGAAAACATTCAATCATATGTGCCCTATAAGAAGAGTAGAGAACAGCTATAATAATGCGACATACTGAAAAAGAAAAAGAAAAAATGTGGTTATAATAAAACCTATATACTGTATATAATATATATTTGTAGTCAATACTAAAAGAGGTGTGTGACTACACAGAAATTGAGTAAAAGTGTGACAAATAGGCATGTTCTACAATACACTGTTTTTTGTTTTTTAAAAGAAATTGATACTTTTATTCAGCAAGGACACATTAAATTGATTAAAAGTGCCAGTAAAGCCATTTATAATGTTACAAAAGACTTCTATTTGAAATAAATGCTGTTCTAAACTTTCTATTCATCAAAGAATCCTGGAAGAAAAATGTATCATGGTTTCCACAAAAATATGAAGCAGTTTTTAACATTAATAATAATCAGAAATGTTTCTTGCACAGCAAATCAGCATATTAGAAAGATTTCTGAAGGATCATGTGACAGAATGGCTTAAAACCCTCTTAACTGTGAAAAAATACCTGCTTTCATAAATTGGCAGAAAAAACAATATGATACATAAGACTCCATTGTCCAATTTAGATGATTGATAGAATGACAGAAGGACAAACAGATAGACAGAAGAAGTTAACAATCCAAGACAGACATGAAAGAAGGATTTTCTTCTGATTGTTTGTCTCATCTGAGAGATTACGAACGCTAAACAAAACAACGTGAGGGCACAGAGCTCCAGACCAGATGTAGACTCTAAACAAAAGAGTCATGATGGGGTCGGTAGGGAGTGTGGAGGGTCAAAGGTCAGGGCAAAGGGAAAGGTAAAAGAGACCAGAGTCCAAGATCTACAGAAAAACACATTTTAAACTATGTATGCACATACAGAGAGACCCAAAATTGAAACCAACCAGTAAAAAGATTACAAATGTTATAGTACTGACTGTACAACCTCTACAAAATCAAAAGAACAAAATGAGAATAAGTGGAGAAAATATGTTGAATGGACATGAAAATGTCAATGCAAAAAATGCACAATGTTTAATTTTCTTTATGCAACATAATTTGTGAAATGTGACCTGATTTTCACAAAACATGCTGAATCTGACAGAATGCATGTTTTCCCCCTTTCTGTCAGGCAACTTTGCTGTTAGAAAGAAAAAAAGTCATTAATTATTCAGGTTAACTGGCACATTTCCAAACCAAATCTATAAAGTCACAGATGGTGTATGCACAGATCCGGAGCAACGGGCACATGCTCAGGTAAGACAGTCTCTTTCACTGATTAAAAGGCTGTTTAGCAAAAGTAAATGAACCCCACCGGACATCATCAATCGGTCTATGTGATTACGTGCTTGATCCTCTAATAGCCAGCGTATGCTTCAAACGTATGGGGCCTCAAATGCAAAGACGCAAATGGTCCCAGCATTCAGACAGGAAGCTGGGTTTACACTGACTTCCTACCCTGAAGGTGTGTCATTAATCTTGACCTGAAAGGAGTGTGTGCATACGTGCATGTTCACAGCAGTAATACACAAAATTATCAAGTGACAGACTGATGTATTACTCAGGTAGATTAATCAGACAGTGTTTGGCCATTTTTAGATCATTCTCAATGGCTGATAACCACGTCCAAATAGCCAATTAGATCTAGCAAAGAATATCTACCAACAACCTTGTCATTTGATTATAAACCATTTAAGTAAATAAATTGGAAATTAGGCTTTCTATTCAGCAAATTATATTTTAAATATGTACAGTAGGGTCCAAAAGTCTGACACCTCCACTGAAGCTCTTTGAATGATCTCAAATCACGCTGAAGAACATGATCATCAGGTTTTGTTCATTTCTGCTGCCAAAACAGACTCAAACTAGATACAAAGACACTCAAATTCATGTTCATTTCATTGTCACCTTAAATTATTTTGTCAACATTACTATCCAAACTTTTTTTGCGACGCAGAAGTAAGCTTTTTTCTTTGAATGAACTAGAAGAATAACAAAGTGCACTAAACAGTAAAACTATTTGCACTACAAACCAATTTATCATTATGATAATGAATCAAGATAATATAGGGGTGTAACGGTACATGTATTCGTCCTGAACAGTCACCATACGGACATCACATTTTGGTTCATACAGTCAAACGATGAAAGCAGTCAGTCACAGGCGATCCACACTCCAATCAAGAAGGCGCGCGCACTGTAATTAAATGCTGTTTACTAACCGCCACAACAGGAAAAAGCACAGAAGAAGAAAAACAGACAATCTATGCACATATACAAACTCGATTCCAAAAAAGTTGGGACACTGTACAAATTGTGAATAAAAAAGGAATGCAATAATTTACAAATCTCATAAACTTATATTTTATTCACAATAGAATATAGATAACATATCAAATATTGAAAGTGAGACATTTTGAAAATACAGGAATGCTACTGTAATGGAAATCACAACATGGGCTCAGGAATACTTCCAGAAAACATTGTCGGTGAACACAATCCACCGTGCCATTCGCCGTTGCCGGCTAAAACTCTATAGGTCAAAAAAGAAACCATATCTAAACATGATCCAGAAGCGCAGGCGTTTTCTCTGGGCCAAGGCTCATTTAAAATGGACTGTGGCAAAGTGGAAAACTGTTCTGTGGTCAGACGAATCAAAATTTGAAGTTCTTTTTGGAAAACTGGGACGCCATGTCATCCGGACTAAAGAGGACAAGGACAACCCAAGTTGTTATCAGCGCTCAGTTCAGAAGCCTGCATCTCTGATGGTATGGGGTTGCATGAGTGCGTGTGGCATGGGCAGCTTACACATCTGGAAAGGCACCATCAATGCTGAAAGGTATCTCCAAGTTCTAGAACAACATATGCTCCCATCCAGACGTCGTCTCTTTCAGGGAAGACCTTGCATTTTCCAACATGACAATGCCAGACCACATACTGCATCAATTACAACATCATGGCTGCGTAGAAGAAGGATCCGGGTACTGAAATGGCCAGCCTGCAGTCCAGATCTTTCACCCATAGAAAACATTTGGCGCATCATGGAAGATGCGACAAAGAAGACCTAAGACAGTTGAGCAACTAGAAGCCTGTATTAGACAAGAATGGGACAACATTCCTATTCCTAAACTTGAGCAACTTGTCTCCTCAGTCCCCAGATGTTTGCAGACTGTTATAAAAAGAAGAGGGGATGCCACACAGTGGTAAACATGGCCTTGTCCCAACTTTTTTGAGATGTGTTGATGTCATGACATTTAAAATCAACTTATTTTTCCCCTAAAATGATACATTTTCTCAGTTTAAACATTTGATATGTCATCTATGTTGTATTCTGAATAAAATATTGAAATTTGAAACTTCCACATCATTGCATTCCTTTTTTATTCACAATTTGTACAGTGTCCCAACTTTTTTGGAATCTGGTTTGTATGTTTACATGTAACCTCTCACACAGTGTTTCAACCACGGAAAGACATCAATAAAACAGCTTGAGAATAATATCTCACGTAGCATTACATTTACCTCAGGCAAGTCATTTAGTGTCCACAGCATGTTAGTTCACTAGAGAAATGAACTCTAGAGGGGAATATATGCACTATATTAGCTTATATATTCATTATATTTACTTTACCTGTTAGTAATGTCTTATTTAATATATGTTTAAATAAATTTATCATGAAAGCAAGTTATTACAGTAACTGTGTAAATGATTATATTTCAAAAATGAATTGGAGTTGAAAAATAAGCCCCACACATTCAAGTTACAAATGGCTGCATATGCTCTTACGTTAAAATACAATGTATAATAAAAAGTGCATTAAAATGCAAAATAGAGACATTTTACTATATATACTGCATATAAAGACCATCAGGCACCTTGCTCTCTAGATATCAGTATTACTATCAGCCATTGAAAATCTCATATTGGTTGACTACTAATCTTATCACAAACTGCCTATTGGGACATAACAAGAAAACAGAGTGCAGTTACCACTTTATCAGCCATTCTGGCCCCTCAGGCCATGTCAAACATTATTCTGAAAGACTCTCTTACTGAGACTTTGGAACCGGCCCGTCCTCCCTACGTGATCAGTCTCAGAGATTAACACTACTCGATAATAAGAGACCAAACAGCTGTCTGGCACCGCAAATTACGTGAGGATTTCATCACCTGCTGTGTATGACTGACGTTAAAAAGATTATTCAATCCCTTGGGGAGACGACGTTAGTGATGGCGTCAAACAGGTCAGGGCCCTTGGCACCCCACACACATGGTGGCCTACAGGAAGTCTGCTTTCCAGAGTCCCTCGGGTTTAGGCCAAGGGTCAGTGGTATCAGGACCGGGGTTAAATGGTGTTGGGTTTCTCCTTCAGATGTACTGAGATGCTGCACAGAAACTGGACCTCTGAACAACGAGAGGTGTTGTAAAAATGGCATATGTGCT
Source organism: Ctenopharyngodon idella (assembly GCF_019924925.1). NCBI lineage: Eukaryota > Metazoa > Chordata > Actinopteri > Cypriniformes > Xenocyprididae > Ctenopharyngodon > Ctenopharyngodon idella. Next base: position 32,483,304 of record NC_067235.1, read on the forward strand.
TTGACCATCGCTACAGCCTACTGTACTGTAATGAGGTAATTGCACACAGTGCATGTGTGTGTGGAACAATGTTATTTTAGGCTACGGATACATTCGAAAACGCATCATTTTCTCTACATTTTGGCCTTTAGCCCACACTGAGATGGAGCTTTTGTCCTTTCAAAAACTGAGCTGTTGAAGATGCTCTTCCAAGTGGATGAATTTGAAAACACTGTTTTCACACTGTAGTGTGGACTGTATAAAAATGGAGGTATTTGAAAGTGTTTTTTCTATGTTTATACCGGCATTGTTGTGTTTGCTATTCATTTTCATATTACATTCCTGCAAAGATGACAGAAAATGGCTGTCATGCTGCAGCAAAACATGAGGGCAATTGTGTTTCAGACCATACATAGAATAGCGATTTTGAGTGCGTCATGGATGTACTAGTAAGTGATGGGACATATTTTGCTAATAAATTGATTGTGCCAGAAGAATAGCATTACTCTTCATTAGATCTGGACTCTCAGAATCATCTTAATTCGCTTTTTTTAAGTTGCATGCATGCATAGTAAGGGCCGGTTCACATAGAACACGTTTTTGCTGTTAAAAACACGAGAAGCAGGTCAGTGTAACAGAAAAAGCATTTTTTAAAAGTTTAAATACAGAGTTCTGTCATGAAACTCTAGATGGCACAGGCTGATAGGTCCTTAACTCAATCTGCTAGCAATCACATCATTCTCTATAGCAGTGGTTCCCAAACTGGGGTATGTGAGGTGACAAAAGGGGGTACGTGAACAAAATGCTGAGTAGTTCATTTAATTCTACCTTAAAATAATATTAAAACAGAGCATGTTTTTCTAACTGCCAAAATGCCGTAAATCCAGTACATTTAATCAAATTACCGTATCCACGCAAGTAGCATGCATATGATAGATTGCGTGCAGTCTGCTGGCTTAAATCGTGCTAAATTACTGTCGTTCTCGACAATGCACCTTTGTAAAAGTGGGGATTTAGCACTTACTCACATGAAGAACAAATAGACACACATAGTGGATTAATTTTCGATTTAAGACTCAAACTTTCTCTGATACAAAAACATACCTTGTGCGAGTTCTTGTATTTAATTCATCCACATGACTGCAAACGTGACATTATTAAACAACAGGTCAAAAAACAAAACGTACATTTTAAACACAGTACCGTCAGTATTTACTCTATTTTGCAATGAAATAATAGTTCTAACGAAAACCACAGCAGAACTACAATACACTGTGTTTCGCGAACAATTTTGCGGCTTTGAACGAATCGTGAGAGTCAATGATTCATTCACAGCCACTTGCTTCGTTACTGAATGAATGACTCGCTGACTCACTCATAAAAACAGTTACTTGCTGCCACCTACTGGCGGTTTTAGTTTAATATTTAAAAGTTTTACTTCGTTTTACCATTATTGCATATTTCTCTATTGAGCATTTTTATTTAAAACATTATTTATCTTATAAAGTTATTCATAAAGGTAAAAATATGCACTGGAAAATCAATTTAGGGGGCAAATATTGTCCCTTAATGGTAAAGGTGTGATTTCAGTCTAAATGGAAGAGAGGGGGTACGCAGAAGGATGGTAATCCCTTCAGGGGGTACTCCACGCTAAAAAGTTTGGGAACTACTGCTCTATAGGGCACAGCTGATTGGTTCCTGCTGTATCAGTAGCCAATGAGCTCGCTGCTCAACCTTCAAATACTTGGTCAGCATTTGCTGTAGCATTTGCAGCTCGCTTTCAGAAACCCTCCACCTTCCCCAGCTCCACCTGTATAGAGCTGCTATGTGGGTTAATTCATGTATGTTACATGTGCAGCAGCATGTCTTGCTCACAGCAGCGTGTCGTGAATGTATTGGCAGTAGCAAGTCTCGTACTTGTTCAGCAGCAGCAGCAATAACCAGCAGCAGATCTATTCCACCAAAACATATCAACATTGTCATGTCCATTTCCATTCCAAACACTCCGAGAGTTGTCATGAGAGAACTACTTTTAACTTGAGCGTGTGTTTTTAGAACCCATGGGCGAGACTCTGCAAAAGACACGAAAGCAACGGTTAAAGGGTTAGTTCACGCAAAAATGAAATTTCTGTCATTAATTACTCACCCTCATGTCGTTCCAAACCCGCAAGATCTTCATTCATCTTCGGAACACAAATTAAGATATTTTTGACGAAATCTGAGGGTTTCTGTACCATACATAGGCAGCAACGTCATAACACCTTTTGAGGTCCAGAAAAGAATTAAAGACTTTGTTAAAATAGTCTGTGACTACAGTGGTTCAACCTTAATGTTATGAAGCGACGAGAACACACTTTTCCATTCCAATACGCTACTTTTCTATTCTTTTTCAATGTAAACTTGCTAGATGGATGTCTTTAAAGGGTTAGTTCCCCCAAAAATGACATTTCTGTCATTAAGTGAACGCAGTGCAGCGCTTCCGTGTTCTACGTCAGAACGCCGACTCATTATTGGCCGGCTCCTGCGTCAACATCACACGTGAACAGCGTTGGCCAATACTGAGCTGGTGTTTGGACGTAAACACGGAAACTCTTCACTGCGTTTACTACGTCAACTGCGTACGAGACTGACAGGGGAGAGAAGTCATTGTTGAATAAAGTCGTTATTTTTGTTTTGTTTTTGCACACAAAAATTATTCTGTGCGAACGGCACCTAAGATGATTTTCCAATGTGTCAGTGTAGATGAGCAACTTTTGGAAAATGCTTAAAAACACTAGTGTGGACAAAAACGCTGTTTTCAAATGTATCCAGATTAATGTAGACATAGACTTTAGTATCATTGAGGGGTTATTTATATTTTGAATTAGTTTATATTTTTGTATTTTCCTTTAGTTATATATATTTTATTTGAAAAATGGTTGTATGGTTTTATTAACTATACCCCGGGTATCCTCCATTAGGAATGAATAATGGAATTAGAAATTAGTAAAAGCATCTCTTGCACTATTTATAGAGTCTCTGTACTCTCCCACTTTGACGTGTCTCCCACCCCTGATTTCCTGACGATCCCCTGCAGGTTACCTTTATGCAATTCCAACAACAATATGGAGCCAAGGTTCACCAAACATTGAACACTAATCTAATCTTAACGTTCTCCTCATTACTGCATGAACAACATGCTCAGACGTAGACGGTCACTCAGTGCTGAGCTCGTGAGTGTTTCTGAGTAATGTTTTCTGGAGGAGGAGCCGTTGCTGATAGCTTATCATGGTTATCCATTTATATGCAGTTATCTATTCACCTTCCAGACTTTGTGCAAAACAAAAAATAGTAGTCTATATATAGATCATGATTATTGCTGAGTGTAATTGATTCTCTTATTAAATTTGTCCCAAGACTGCATGTTGACAAAAAGCCAAAAGCAACCCTGTTATCCAATCAATTTTAATATTCAAGATGTTTCGTAAATTGGACACTTCAAATGTCTACAAACACTAAATCAAAACACCACAAACACAAAATGGCTGAATAAATTGTCATCATTTTCAACTCTAGATCTTTTAATTTATCATTTCAAACTGCTTTTGAGAAGTGCTTGAAATGTGTGCTGTTTCCTTCACTGGAAGTTTTCTGTCCTCAAACTAAGTTAATCATTTCATTTACTCTTTACATTTCGCTAAAAAGCCAATAATAGGCTATTTATTGGCAGGAAAACCATAGGGTGTGTCAGTATTGCAACAACTAGTCAAAAAAACAAACAAACAAAAAAATAAACATTAGCTTTTTAACTGTAGCCTTTTTCCAGGACAAAAACGCTGGAAAGGTTCAGAAACACATTTTGTAGTTGATAATTTTAAGGTCTGTGAAACCCATCCTAAGAAATATTCACCAGAGGAAAAGTGTGACTATGAAAACTTGATATTGTGGCTTGATTTTTTATTTTATTTTATTTTTTAATCTAATGCAATAACAATGCTTGTCGCCAGTATATAGATATCTACCTGTTTAAACACTGATGTCTCAAGGATTTTGTGTGTTGTAGTGCAGGTCAGTTCCCCCAAACAATCTCCCTCTGCTGTCGTGTTTGTGGTGGGGTCAGTTTACACTCATACCTGCCCGCCCACCGTAGTGGGATGATCCCGGTACATCCACGAGACACAGACGCTCCTCCGGCATTCAGTTCAGAAACCAATGAGCCGCAATCGACACAGCTCGTGTTGGACAGTAAACGGAGATTACCAGAGCTTTCACATGTGGATACGGATCACTACACACGGTAAGAGCAAATATAGCACTTAAGTATACGACTAGTGATTAATATCCCACCAGATAATGTTCATTCAGCATTTATAGCGAATTTACAGTCTTGTCGAATCTGAAGTCGCGTCGTTTTCATGTTCGTGTGTCTGTAAACAAACACCTGAATATAAACGGTCATTGATCTTAAAATTATTATAAGTTCAGTTTGAGGACTCCAGTATGTAGGCTATGTATGAATCGAATAATTATTATTTTTTCCTGTAAATAATTGATGTCACTGCAGCTTTCTTTGAGGTTTATGTGGATACTTTGGAGATAAAAGTACAAATTGTGTATGTGTTTAAATATGAAAGATAAATAAATTAATAGTTGTTTTTTCTTTCTTTCTTTCATATAGCCTAAATGAGAAATGGCCATAAAGAAACTGAATAATATTGATAGTTTTGAAAACGAAATGTTTTTGGTGATTTAATGTAATTTGCGTATATGTGTATTACATTACATTATAATGACTGATTTTTATATATTCCTTAAATGAGTGAATATTAATGTCTGTAATAACTTAATTAGTCTGGTTGATCATTTACTCAAAATAATTTTATTTATTTAAAAATGTGTTTTTAAGATTTTAAGATTTTTTTCCCCTTAAAGGTAGTGTGTAATTCCTGCGCCTCTAGCGGCACCAAACCGAATTGCAATAATAAAGACTAGCTAAGACTAAATTCTCATACCTTCATCTTCTACTGCATTGAATGAAGAACATATTTCATGACTGTAGGTTCTACCTAGGGTGTCCCAAATCACTCATACAGTCAGTAGGCTAGGCAGTAGACAGCAAGACCGCTCATTAGGTTTTGGAACAGAGCCACAGTTGTTTCTGCTCATTAAACAGAGACAGAAGAAAGTATTAATTGAGAAAGTACTTTGACAAAAGGCAAGATATTGACCTGAATACAACATTTTTAGAGAGGGAATTGCTTGTGCGTTATGGAGTATGACCTCTGCTCTTATTTAGACTAACTAGGAAATTATGTAAGTTTATTACCTTAAGTTTACACAGTGCAAGAGAGGTATGAGGTTGAGATGGTGTTGTAGGAGAAGCTTTAAACAAAAGAATAGACTCCAGGTAGAGGAAAGTGAGCGCCACAATTTCCACCAAGCCAAACAGATAGTTTACCAACTAATTAAGAGTCTTTTCTCAACTTGTATGGCTTTACTGCATTATGTTATGTGTAAATGGGTAGGATAATGCTTGTAACCCTCCCCCACCAAAGAGTTTTACTTAGGTTAGGTGCACAGACCATGCACTAACTTTCCGCAAGGTCAGCAGTATTAACCACTCAGAACCAGTCTAAACACTCGAAAAAGTAGACCAAACGCAGAGATTTCACCTGCTCTTGAACCATAAGTGAGGTCTCTTCATACTGGTGTATTGTCTTCCAAGCCCCAAAATAGGATAAACACGTGTCTATGGCAGTGTCATCTCTCTGATGCGTCGATGCATGTAAAATGTAAACATCAGCATGATGCTGAGGGCTACGATGCTGCTCTGCAGACTTTCCTGTCATTGTGTAGATGTTTTAAGATGTTGTAGTGTACATTGAGGTTCAGTATCTGCTGGCAAACTACAATAAACTCTTTGCAGTGTTGCTGAATGCATTAAATCCATTCGATCTATGCCCAGAAGTTCACTGCAAAAGTTACGACCCTGCTTTAATGCATGATTTTTATTATTAGTGAAGGGCCTCAGGCATCACTGTACTATCACCGAACTATAACCTTTTTTCCCAGTACTTCTGTGATCATTTGAATTAATTGTAACACAGAAATAATGATCCTGTGTGGTTGAAAAGACTGTTTGTGAAGCTGTTTCATGGCAACGGCTCTCTGGCTCAGCGCAAATGCTGATCTGAATGTTCGCTGTGATCGTACTTTTCAAAGCTTTAATAGACATAGCCGAATCATTGTCATTTAGGAATAAGATTGCATGGGTGTTTGAATAGAGATTACAATCTTTTAACGATTAATATATACTTAAAAGAGAGAAAAAAAATGTATATCATTTATAGTTTTGTTTTTTTACTATATATAGTAGCAGATCTGAGCTGGCTGCATCTCTCATCTGAGGTGCTGACAACCACTTTGAGATGAATAAATGCGAAAGGACTTGGATCACCACTGGGGCGGACGCTCAAAACACAGAAGAGAAGCCCACGGGCCGCGTGCAATGACCTTTGTCTGATCTTATGCGAGTGCTGAGCCACTCCGGCTGACGGGATGCCCACACTGCTGTGGTAACCCCCTACTGACTGGAAGTGAACCCTATGTAGGGAACAAGCTTCTGACCAGTTGTTTTCCAAGCCTTTTCCTTCTTCTCAGAGATTCCATAAACACATAATCATCCCGGTGTGACCACATCAGTCTCAACTGCTGTGATACTGTATCCCGCAAATGTCTTTTATTGGTCCAGGACGGAAAGGCAACAGCTGTTTTGTTTTGTCGCACAAACTCCATAAAGCCAAATGTTGCTCTTCTTTCAGCCGTTCGAGTGTGATCATGTAAACAGTCATTTCCCCCAAAAGAAAACTTCGCATTTGTAGCGCTAATGTGTGGCCGCGTGTAAACAGCATGAAGATCAGGTTACTAATTAGAGGCTGAAAGATCCTGCAGATTCTTTAAAGTGACATCACCTTATTTGTATATGGAAGTGGTCTCACTTTAGATTAGGGTCCAATTCTTACTATTAACTTTGATTTTGCCTCAAAAAACTCCTAATTACTGCTTATTAATAGTTAGTAAGGTCGTTGTTAAGTTTAGGTGTTGGGTAGGATTAAGGGATGCAGAATATGGTCATGCAGAATAAGATATGGAAGCTTGTTTCCGCCATGAAATAAAAAAGGTAATTATGACTTTTTATCTCACATTTCTGACTTTTTTTTCTCAGAATTGTAAGATTCTAAAGTCATAATTGTGAGATATAAAGTCAGAATTGTGTGATATAAAGTCAAAATTGTGTGATATAGTCAAAATTGCGTGATATAAAGTCAGAATTGCATGATACAGTCAAAATTGCATGATATAAAGTCAGAATTGTGAGTTATAAAGTCAGAGTTGTGAGTTATAAAGTCAAAATTGCGTGATATAGTCAGAATTGTTATAGTCAGAATTACGAGTTATAAAGTTAGAATTGTTATAGTTAGAATTGTTATAGTCAGAATTGCGTGATATAAAGTCAGAATTACGAGTTATAAAGTTAGAATTGTTATAGTCAGAATTGCGTGATATAGTCAGAATTGTGTGTTATAAAGTCAGAATTGCGTGATATAAAGTCAATTGTGATATAAAGTCAGAATTGTGTGTTATAAAGTCAGAGTTGTGAGTTATAAAGTCAGAATTGTGTGATATAAAGTCAGAATTGCGTGATATAAAGTCAGAATTACGAGTTATAAAGTTAGAATTGTTATAGTCAGAATTGCGTGATATAGTCAGAATTGTGTGTTATAAAGTCAGAATTGTGTGATATAAAGTCAGAATTGCGTGGTATAAAGTCAGAGTTGTGAGGTATAAAGTCAGAACTGCGTGATATAAAGTCAGAATTGCGAGATAAAAACAATTGCGAGAAAAAAAGTCAGAATTGCTTTAATTGAATTATATCTCGTAATTCTGACTTTATAACTTGAAATTGCGAGTTTTAATCTCGCAGTTGTGAGAAATAAAGTCAGAATTGTGAGATGCAAACTTGCAATTGTGAGAAAAAAATTCGCAATTACCTTTTTAATATTTTTTATTTAGCGGCAGAAACAAGCTTCCATAATAAGGCATTAATATCTGCTTTATAAGTACTAATAAACAGCCAGTATCCTAGTAATATACATGCTAATAAGCAACTAGTTAATAGTGAGAATTGCACCCTAAACTAAAGTGTTATTTGCTCCAAAGAATTAAAAAAACAACAACAAAAAATGCAAGTTATAAACTTATAATTGCAAGTTTACATCTCGTAAAAAATACTTTTTTCCTCAGAATTCTGTTTACAATTCACAATTTTTACTTTTTTCTTGCAATTCTGTTTTTTTGTTTCCGTCACTGAATTAAATAAAAAGGTAATTGCAACTCTTTATCTTGTTTATCTCTCACATACCTGATTTTTTTTTTTTTTTTTTTTTTAGAAATGCACATTGTGAGATAAAGTCAAAATGACTTTTATCATTTTTTATTACATGGCAGAAATAAGCTTCCTTGTGTGTTTTATGGGCTGACTGATGCATTTCACTCCCTGTGTACTGTAGTCCTCTAGTCTTTTTTTTTTTTTCCCCTTCATGATTTATTTACTCACTTTAGTATTAATATTAAATGTTCAAATCCCGATGCTCACGGGACGTCCCCGCCGGCCTGACTGACAGCTGTGGGAGCGGGTCGCTCATAGTCACACATCTCGTTAATTGTCCTCGGCTCGGCTAGGTACCACTGCCGTCCTGCCAGGTCCAATCAGACCTAGCGCCGCCGCCAGGATCCTTCATCGCACATGAAGGGGCTTGTATCCTTTGTCACGCTCACAAGACATTGTTCTGACAGGGCCGGTAACCAATGATCTTTCCCTCAACTCAACGCTGGCTTTGCTGATGTGGTGGGGGGGCTTGAGGGGAGATTAGGGGCTATTTCTGTGGCACTTTGGGCCTGTTTGCGACCAACGAGCCAGACTAGCGGTTAATGAGAGAGGACAGCTGACAGGTTCAGTGGAGGTTATGGAGCAAGAGAAAATGGCAGTGAATCACATGGCCTTTGAGAGTGATTGAGACCCTAGCTGGCTTTCATTTTATTTTTAGTAGAGGAAAAATGTATCCAAAATTTAAAACTCAGTCATTATTTACTCACCTTCAAACTCGGTTAAGTCTCCTGAGGTAGAAAGAGCAACTTCTGAGAAGTATAAGTTTCCTCTATGTTGAGAAAAGGCTGATAGAATAGATCGTTATTGCTTGTATTTGAATACCAAGTCTCACATACATATTTGTACCGCCAACTTACTGTTGATTTGTTAAGTGTTTTGATGGGTCAGTTGTTAGATTCAGGTCACCCTCATAAACACAATGGGTAATCAATGCAGTATCACTGGTAGTGTTTTGTGTTTGCTGTCATTGAGCGAAAATAGGGTTCAGGATTGTTGTTGTGTCCCATTTGATGGTTTGATGTTAGTCAGGAGGACTGGATCCCTCCCCCATCAGCCCATCACCCATTTGACCCCATCACAAATCACGTTTGTTTGAATCTTTGCTGTTAACACTTGGGTCTGCAGTGACTTTAACATGTGTCTGGCATACAGTCAGCAAGCGCTGTGAAAACATGCTTAAAACATACAGCCACTTTATCTGAGAAAACAAGACTCTGGAGGAATAAACTCAACAACTTTTATCCCACGAGAGCAGTTTTTTTTTCCTGGATCATGGCAATCAAGTTAAGACTTAACCTTCTGAATGATCTGTAATGTAATCTGATCATCTGAAATACTGCGTTTAAATAGCTCTTTTTGCCCTTTGCTTCACTGACAGTCTGTAAAGTTCAGTTTTGTTGATTCTTAAAAGGCTGCATGTAGATCAGATTACTTCTCCTTTACATGCCTTGAATAAATTAAATTAGTATTTCACGTCAGACGCTTTTTATTAGAGAACTTTTCCATACGGCAAACCTTTGTTATGGGCACAGTAACTCCCTGTGTAAACTTTATATGCATAGTAAAATTAGGCAGATTTACAATTCTGCAGTGTGAACATTTGGATTGGCTTCAGAAATTAATAATTTAGACAATCTTCCAGCAGCAGTCCTGTGCAGAGACTCTCTAGTTCTAGTTAGGACAAAGTTAGTCTCAATGTCTAGCTTATTCTAGCCACAAACTGCTCACTTAGACAGAAAGAAAAGTATGCATATATATATATATATATGCACATATGCATTAGTCCTCTGAACTAGGGATGCACGATATATCAAAATAAAATTTATATTGTGATATGGCTTAGTGTGATTCTCAAATCATGCAGGCTGTGATTTACTTAAGTAAATAAATGTGCTAGTGGTTTCAGAGTGAAACGTGTCATTTACACAGTTAAAGGATTAGTTCACTTCAGAATTAAAATTTCCTGATAATTTACTCACCCCCATGTCAGTCGAAAAGAATTATGGTTTTTGAGGAAAACATTCCAGGATTTTTCTCCATATAGTGGACTTCACTGGGGTACAACGGGTTGAAGGTCCAAATGTCATTTTCAGTGCAGCTTCAAAGAGCTCTACATGATCCCAGACGAGGAATAAGTGTCTTATCTAGAGAAACGATCGGTCATTTTCTAAAAAAAAGAAAAAAAGAAAAAAGTATATACTTTTTAACCACATATGTTTGCACTGCTCTGCGTTGCGCCACGCATTACGTAATCACGTTGGAAAGGTCACCCGTGAGTTGTGACGTAGGCAGAAGTACCGATCCAGTGTTTACAAAGCGTGCAAAGACTAAGTCAAACGGTAAAATGATGTCAGGCTAGGGCTGGGCGATATGGCTGAAAACTGTATCACGATATCAGTGTTTCATATCGGTCGATATCGATAATTATTGATATTTTTTATGACCCATTTAAAATAAGGACCAGGAGAAAAATATATTACATTTAAACATTTTTATTTTAAACTTAACCTTCCTCTGATCATAATCCCCTCAGTTATTAAGACAGAAATGTCAACAACCATGGAAAACTCAAATAATTAAAATGTTGTGCGGTGTTGCAGCTACAGATGTTGTTGGTTGAATACGGCTGTGCTCCAAAGGGTGAGCACGGCTAAGGTGGTACATCAAGTTCGTGGTATTACCAGTCTTGGCGGGGACGACGGTCTTGCATAATTTGCAGACGACATTGGTCTGACTACGGTCAGACTTATAATATCCAAAAAACTGCCTTACTGGCGAGCTGACTTGTCCTCTTTTATTTACAATTTCCTCGCTCGCTGCGGCACTCATTTTCTGCTTATCAGTCGCCGGTTACTGAAGAGGAATCCAGCAGACTAGCACGAGACAACGATATGGCGCAACCAAACTTGATACTGTTACATGATCGGCTGTTAGCTTGTCACTCCCTACGTTGCTAGGTTACCAGAAAGCGAATGCCTTTGTTAATGCAACCAAACTTGCTTCGCAACCTCTGTTTTCTTCCGACGAAGAATAAAAAAATATCGAACGTTTTATCGAACACATTTTTTATTGATATCGATCACGTGTCTATCGCGATACATATCGTTATCGTTTTATCGCCCAGCCCTATGTCAGGCGATTTTGAAAATGGAGGAGAAGATGAGATGGAGTTTTTCGCCCCACCGCGGCTTTCCAACATGATTACGTAATGTGTGGCGCAGAGCAGTGCAAGACGAGCATTTGTGGTTAAAAAGTATATACATTTTATTTTTTTTAGAAAATGGCAGATCGTTTCACTAGATAAGACCCTTATTCCTCGTCTGGGATCGTGTAGAGCTCTTTGAAGCTGCACTGAAACTGACATTTGGACCTTCAACCCGTTGGTAACTGTTGAAGTCCACTATATGGAGAAAAATCCTGGAATGTTTTCCTCAAAAACCTTAATTTCTTTTCAACTGAAGAAAGAAAGACATAAACATCTTGGATGACATGGGGGTGAGTAAATTATCAGGAAATTTTAATTCTTAAGTAAACTAATCCTTTAGTCATCGCTTTGAGACGCTGTCAGCGGCACGCATGTAAATCAACATACAACAAACCGGCAGCACATTTATTTATTTGCTGGCATAATAAAAGTGTATACGTTTGAAAATGAAGAAAATAAGATGTAAATATTAATATTGTAATTTTACAGTAAAATAAAAATGTTATTACTCCATTTTTTTATTTTACAGTACAATAGCATTATTACAATATATTTCATATTTAATATATTTAATAATATCACAGTAAAATCATAATATTTATTATTGAATTGGTCAAAAACAGTGTGAATGTGGCCTATGAAAACTCAAATGGAAAGAGTTTCCCCCAAAACATTCATCCCTAAAAAGTATTTCGCACTTTAAAAAAAAGTCTTCTTTTTTATTAAAATAGTTTTTATGTTCTATGCAGATGCACTTCCCAACAAAATCATTCTAGAAAGTTCAGTTATTTCCAAATAGAGCTATTCAGGTCATCTGGTGAAACTGTATTTTCACATATCACAATATATATCTCATATCACAGTATCTTAATTTCAATATCATGCAGCCCTATTCAGAACCTGATTCCGGGCACCTCGCCTTTCCTGTCATTGCACACACAAAACTTGTGCTTTTCTCTCAGGAAATGCAAGACGTTTCTTTCCATGCCTTTGTGTTTTTCCTCGGCTATAATAGACACGCAGAACCGTTAGCACCTCACTCATGACTCAAGGCAACTCCTTCATTTCCTGCCTTAACTTTCCGGCACAGAGCCATGGATGGAGTCCAGGTCTCAAGCGTCTATTGGAGATTCAGAGGAGGATTGTACTTTGTGTTGTAGAGTTTTTTGTTTTACACTGGGAAAATTTATAGCTCCTTTATCAGGGCTCTGTGGCATTAAAAACAGACCCAAAGCGGTTTATGACGTAACTAATGGAAAAGTAGGGTAAAGTCCACTGATGTGATGCGTCATATTAACACTCTAAAGCCTGATATATGGACTAATAGTCAGAATGGATTGGAACAGTTTATTGAACCTTTAGGCAAAATATTTAAATGTTTTGTATCATATTTGATATTGATTAGGCGTTATGGCTCATATGATATAGTGAGAATATATGATATGCATGATATTGCATTCGTTGCTGACAATGTATTTTGCATTAGCCTTAAATTTGCAGTAGCAAAACATTGTTTAAATCTAAGGGTCAAAGTGATAGTGGCAAATGATCATGAATTCTGCTCATTATGGTTGTTGAATGAGACATTTTGAGAAAGTCACAAGTGAGGAGATACTCTGTGTTTGAAAAAGTGCTGCATAAACAGACGGTTAATTAACGCAAATAAATGTGATCAGAGAGCGGAAACGTCTGCTGAGCAAGTGTGCCACAGATAACAGGAGCATGTATTTTTACAGTAATGTTTATCTTAAATTGATTTTCCCCAGGTGTGAGCCTCTAGATAGATAAGCCTGAGAACTACACACCTTTAATTCATTCACACGTTCACATTCAGCTCTGAATCAGTACTCAGTTTAGTGTTATTGATCCTGAATTTGACATTTGGTGATTCACAGGTAGACATTTTGAGTTAAAAGACCAAAGAAACAGTTCATAGGTGTAAATGTATATGTGTACTCTTCTCCAAATGTGTCAATCAGTTCTTTTAAAACTGTTTTAGCTTGATGGTTAATTTATAGATCAATAAACCATGTTTTGTCGTTGTTTAGAACACATTTGCATTTTAACTACGAATTTACATTTAGTGGGAATGATGTTTTTTTTTTTTTTTTTTTTTTTTTACAGTAATTCAAACTTTGGAGGGGAATTGTTAAATTTGTTATGAAAAGTTAAAAACTAGGTGCTCAAGTTTAATTTATGATTTAATTTATTAATTGACATGAAATTATATTGTGCAAAAACAAAATGAAACATTTTTTAGGACCAAAAATTATTATTAATTTTTTTTATGGCTTTTGAGATTAAATTCCTGATTGATTTATGAGATTCGCCTGGCAAATGTTTCTGTCAACCTCTGAATCAGTTATTATAGTTAACTAAAATGGACTAAAACCATTAAAAAAAAAAATTGTTACTTGAAATAAAATAAACATTAACTGAAATAAAATAATAAAAAAATTTTTTTTATTTTATTAAAAATTTAGTTTTAGTTATTTTATTACTAAAATAACTAAAACTGACATAAAAATTAGTAAACACTATATAGACATAAAACCAATAATAAAAATGAAAAAATAAATAATACAATTAAAATGATCAAAATTAAATTAATAATAATAATAATAATTGTATTAATAATAATATTTTTATTAACAATATTTTATTAATATAATTGTAATTTTATTTTATATATTTAATTAAAAAAAAAATCTTCATATTTGTTCCAAAAAAAATCGTAGGAAAAAGATTATGTATAATAATAAAACAAACTAAAAAAAACATTTTGTTACTTGAAATAAAATAAACGTTAACTGAAATAATATATATATATATATATATATATATATATATATATATATATATATAAATAAATAAATAATAATAATAATAATTATTATTATTATTATTATTATTATTTTATTTCAGCTAGCTACCAAAAGCAGCATTTCTTGTTTTCATTTAGTTTAACTTGATGTACAAAAAAATAACTAAAACTGAAATAAAAATTAGTAAAAAGTATATAGACATATTTAAAAAAAAAAAAAAAAAAAAAAAACTATTATAGTTTTAAATATAAATATAATATAACACACACACACACATATATATATATATATATATTATTTTATTTTATTTTTGAACTATAATATATTTTAATATAAATATAATATAAACTATAATATATTTATTTAAACTATAATAGTATCTCAATGACTCAATAAATACTTTATTCTGAAATAGATAAGATTACGGACGGTTAGTAGTTCATGATCTAGGGCTGTGCAATTAATTGATTTTTATTTTCAATTAAGCTTTTGTCTTCCAGCTAAAATAACAGCGCTCTGAATTTAGTTTGAGTGATTGGATCACAGAACGTTCCGGACCCCGTTTACACCTGTATTCATCGCTGAGCATTTGTGATGGGATCAGCCGAGACGGGCGTTAATACCAGGTGTAAACTGTGATCATTTGAAACAACGTCTCTCCATCACAAGTCTCCGGCAATCCACCGACTCACATTTGTGACGTTTGAATGACAATAGGGTCAGTTAAGTGTCCACCACATAATTTGGAGAGGGTTTAGGGGGGTCTGTTGTGCTTTAAAGAGCTCCCTTGTGACCGTCCTGTGGCCCGTATGCCAGTCCATCACCCCACCCATCATACATCAACTGCATAATGGCACTCAAGAGCTCTCTATGGTGAGGAGATATATGCTTCTTCTGCCTTTGTGTTGTTAAGAGTGTTTGTGTCTGTTGAGTTTTATTGTCATGTGTTTTCTTTCTCCCTGTTTTTCTTACTAATGAGCCGCGGCATTCAGTCCAGCCTCTTATCTCCAGAGCCAGAGGGGTCTATTGTCAACGCCGATAAATAATGCAGGATTGGGTCTGTGATGGACGTCCTGAACCTTTTGTAGTTTTATATCAACAGTCCAACACGGGACATTTGTGTGTAATTGGGCTGCTCAGACTGGGTGGGACAGACACGTTTGCAGATGCTTTTGATTATAAGCTTTAAAGTTTCATCAACTGGATGCAACAGCTTTCAATTTCATTTTATAGCAGGGGCTTGTTTTATTGTGTGGAACTACATTATTCCCAAAACATTAAAATGCAATTCATATTTACCAACAGAAACAAGAAAAAAGTTTTATTAAAAAGCAAGTAGTTTTGCATATTATTATTATTCATAATATTTTTTAACAATAATAATAATATTTTTATTAATAATAAATAATAATTAATGCTTTTTTCACTTTCACATTATCCAATAATTTTCAGACGAATAAATAAAAAAATTTGCCTACTTTTTTTTTTTCACTGAAACTTCTGAAATATGTTCGATAAGATTATGGAAGGATAATGGTTCATAATATAGGGCTGTGCGATTTATTTTTATTTTCAATTAAGCTTTTGGCTTCCAACTATTATGAAAACGAGTTAAAAACTAAATTATTGTTGATCTAATTTATTTTTGTTTTATATTATTTATTTAAATGTGTATATTGATATTATATATATTTTATTTCTTATTATAAATTTGATTTATGATAGGGATTCACCGATATGAACATTTTGGCTAATACCGATAACCGATAATTCTTTATATTTGAAAGCCGATAACCAATATATTGGCTGATGAATCCGAATCATAATTATTATATAATTTTTAAGAGCCTGATTACAAAAACAAAATGTTCTTATCTGGCCGATATTGATAACATTAAAAATGAACATATATCAGCTGATACCGATATGGTGGCCGATATATCGTGCATCCTTAATTCATGATTTTTTTCCCCTATTTTTTAGTTGAGTTATATTAATTTGAAGGAAATCCACTGTTAAAAAGATGATTTTTTCAAAGTTCAGTAAATGCATGTTGTTTCCAAAGTCAGTGAGCAATCGTGTTAAATAATCATGATTTCAATATTGACCAAAATAAACACGATTATGTTTTTTACCATAATCAAGCAGCCCTATTATGAACAGCATTTAAGATTTGGTTTACACCAGACAACACATGCACTTTAAACATTAAACACAGTTTGCGAATCACCTCACTTCCATAATCTAACATATTTCAGGATATTTAACCAGAAATGAGGCCTTTTAAGGTTGTGTTCCTACTTTGCGTGAAGTCTTCAGTAGATCATAGCTTAGATGCAGCGTGACAGAAAACATCTGGTTTCTCTTTGACCTTGTTGGACGGTTGTTTTGGCCACCTCTGCAGGCAGACGACCTGCCCACCAGCTTCACTGAGACGCAATGAAAGCATTGAGATGAGAGGAGGCTGGATTAGCAGGGGTTAATTACAAGCCATCGCGAGCCGCTGCTATTACCAGCGCAGTTCAGCCCTCAAAAGAGAGAGAAGCACAGACAAAGTTTCATGTCACTAATTTGCCTCTTTAGGGAGTAATAGAGGTCACTGTAAAGGACGCTATGGGTGATGGTGTGGACGTGCGAAGCGACTCTAATGTTGTGATCAGTGCTAAACGGAAACTTCTCTTTACATTTTTTTAAATGTTCAGTTAGTCTCGCACTTTGTTTCAGGTGAGTTATGAGCTTGAGATTTTAATTTCCAGTTCATGCACAAAAAGGCAAAATGATATGGTTCTTTTGAATCAATTGAACCGATTCAGATTGGATCAATCACAGGAGTCATCTGTATGAGTCATTTCTTCATTGAATCAGCTCAGATGACTCGCTACACCGATTACATATCTGCAAAAGAGTTTTGTTATAATTAAATGGCATATTAATTTACATAATAATACATATTTAATTGTTTAGAAAGCCTGTTTTGTGCCTGAAGGAGAATTTCCCAGTCGGTAAATTTCACAGAGATGTGAGCATGTTTTAATTTAAGCCTCTGCTTGGCTATTATTAGCCCTGTTTCTGTCCTAAACACAGCGATCCAGCATTCAGATAGCTGCCACGCTGGTTTGGAAAGATCTATATTACTGATGTAATGCATCTACAAGCCAATAATGGCCTTAAGTGCAGAGTGATGTAGACACGGCTAATAATAGTGTGTGATAATTATGAAACACTACTACTGTGCACCATGTTTTAATTACATTAACCTGACGGGTTATCCATGAATTGGATAAAAATGAGCTGTTTTAATGAATCAGTTCAAGAATTAGTTTCAGTGATTCATTTGAATCAACACTCAAACATGATCGGTTGTCACTCCCTGTGATTTTTTTAATGTATTAGAATGATTTAGTAAAGACATAGGATGGTAAATATTTCTGTGTATTATTATGCATTGCATATAAATGAAAATAATTTAAGATTAGGGTTTTTTGTTTTTTTGCATTAAACATTTTGAGTGTATTTGGGTGATTTAAGCCATTTCAGAACAAATACATATTTTGAATATCATAAAATCAAAAGGGCAAAAATACTGATGCTGTTTTAGCTGTATTGCTCAGCCCAACTGACTAAACAGTGGCATTTTTCTCTGAGTTTGGACCCCCTGTTGCTCACCACTTTCTGAAAGTCCCTAAATCCAGATCCATCTCATGCTCAACACCTGTTCAGAATTCTTTCCCGGAACTTTCCCAAACAAAGGCTGCTGCTTTTCCCGGACTGTCTGACATCTGGAAAATGTTGCAGTTCCCCTTTTGACTGGATTTATAGCGAAGGGCTTCAGAGAGGGGGTCGAGGTGCTATATTTGTATGGTAGAAAGTCATCTTATAAGTGCATGAGGTCTCTTTTGATTTTTGTCTTTGTAGTGGATTTGCTTTTTTTCCCACCAAGTCTGAATATTGAAAAAAGTTTTTAGCAGCGCACACCTGTTTTTAGTTTCAGTAAATAACTGCTCTTCATGGTGAAACTGGCAAACAAAAAGAGAGTTCTGCAGTTATTCCCGTTTACTAGGTCACAGGGACATATTCACTTGAAAATGCTGTGTATTGTTTTGTTTTTTTTTCCCCCTGCAAGGGGATACAAAAATAGCGCTTTGATGCATCATGTTTTGAATGTCTTCCCTTTCAGAACCAACCATGCAGTCAAAATGGTTTAAGCTAGAATTCTTGCTTTGCAATCATATTCTGCTGTTCTATTAGTAAGCAGTAAAACCATGCAGAGTTGTAAAAAGTGTGTTTAAAATTAAATGCAGCAAATGGTCCTACAACGTCTTTAAAGGAAATGTTATTAAGCTGATTTTAGGGTCTCTAAAATATGGACACAGTCATGCATTATTTAGCAAAGCCCTCAAGGAATGCAAATGTGGCATGTGGGTTAAGTTAATGCTGATGGTGAAGGCCATTACCTCTGCAGTCTACAGTTTCCTTTAATAGACTTTCTAAATGCATCTGAGGTTAAATTGGTAAAGTTCCACTTGCAAAATTATAATGTCAATCCAGACTTCACAGTGTATTATGCATATTCGTTCAGAGTTAAATGCGCTAAATTTGTGCAGTACAACACATTTGTACGATTGAACGGTTATTTAGGACTAGTTCAATGGGCAAGCACTGGGAAGTCAACTCAGTCCATGCATGAGCTAATGGCACTGCCTGTGGCCTCAGACATGCATTTCTGCCAACTGCATCGGATCACAAAAAGCTACAGGGACTTCTATCCATGCTGCCATATGGCCTACGCCTTGGGAGATCAGATCTCCCTTGAGAAATGCTAAAAAAGTCTGAACCGTGTCTCTACTGTTTTTTGTTTTCACAGGGCTCCAGGTATAGAGGGAGAAGCACAGGACCTCTGTCTATCAAACTCTGAAGTGCCCCGGTGCCAGCTGTATAGGTCAACCCAACCGTACCATCGCAGGACAATAGGAGCCCAACCCGAAGACCTTTGACGGCTATCAAAAAGCAAATAATCAAGCTCATTAGCTCTCTTCCCCCAAGACGCCCTTCTCTGAATAGATCAGCAGAAGAGAGGAAGTTAAAGAGGACGAAACAAAGGGGGGAAAAAGACGGAGGAAAAAAAACGAACACTGGCAGCTATTTCTGATACTCTGTGGTGAAGGGAACATCTCATTTGGGATTTGAGATTTTGGATTGCAGAAAAAGGATTTCTTCATGCCCTGCCCATTTATTGCAATGCCTGTGTGAATACTGCATGGAGATTTGTCCCTTTTCCAAAAGCGCCTAGTAAAGAGACTAATTATAGTGAAGCACAACAGCCAACTCTGTCGCTTAAAGATTCTCAGATTCTCAAAATGCCTAAAAATCTACATTCATAGGGGTCCTATAAATGGATCAAAATCATTCTGAGACACGTCAGATCTTGAAGAAGCATTGAAACGGTACTTTCCCAGAGGGTTTCCTTCTCTTTGTAGGGCAAAGCAACTGCTTTGTCCTTTTTGTTTGGATGCATTTTTCCAGAACTCCAAAATGAAGCCCTTAACTCCCACTGGTTCACCTTCTCCGCTGCGGCTCCTAAACAAGGGGCCTGATTACCTTCGCAGGCAAATGGATGCCGGAAGCAGGGGTCATTCAATTAGTGCTGTAGAGCGTCTGGAAGCAGACAAGGCAAAGTACGTCAAGAGTCAACAGGTCATAAACACCAAGCAGGAGCCCGTCTTAGTGCCCTGTGCAACCCCTCCACCGGTGCCCCGTCGAAACTTCACTGTGTCCACTCCTTCAACACCTGTTCTCCCACCTCGAAATCATATGGCACCTTTCTCCGCACCGCAGTTCTTGAGGGATGAAAATGAGGATGACTCCAGGAAAGAGAACTGTCAGAACGAAACTGATGTGGAAACCAACAATCGCAACAATGCAAATAAACCTCCCGTACCTTCCCCAAGAACTCCAACCATTGCTCCATTAGTTGCCCCACATAGTGCTCCAATAATGCGGAGGAGCAACGGCAAACGCATGCTGCGTCCGGACTCCCTAGTCATTTACAGACAGAAGAAAGAGTGCAAGAGTCCCAGCAGTGGTGGCGAAAATGGCAACACCAACATGGAGGTCAAGGGCTACAGCTTCGTACGACGGCTCTTCCAGGGATCCATGCGCGAAAAGAGCAGCGGTACCGAGGCTCATAAAATGGTGATAAATGAGGAGAAGGCGTCTTCCTCTCGAGACGGGGATTCGCGAATGTCCTGGTCCAATGATAAAGACACTGTCGACGGTGGAAACGAGACCAGACGATCGAGCAAATCTGAGCGAGAGCACTCAATGCCAGAGACTCAAAACAACAACACTGGTGTTCAGAAGCAATCTAAGAACGGCATGATCAACAGTTTACGAAACAGCATTGGGAACTCCAACAATAACGACATGGATCCATGGAAGCCCGTCGTTCCAAGGATGCGGGCCGATTTGAAACGCTCCAAGTCAGAATTGCGACTACGCCGCTCGCTAGCCATGTCCGAGCAGGAGCGCTTCTTCGACTACTGCGGATTGGACTTTGATATGGTGGAGAGGCTCGGACCAGAGAACTTTCTAAAAGGGGCAAGTTCAGTCGATACACTCTCGCTGCTACTGAGGAGCGTCGGAGGCGGCGGCTCAGAGCCCAGTGAGTTTTCCCGACATTCCGGGGAAGGGATTTTCCAGGAGGAACTGGCCGAGCAGATCCCCACAGGTGTCTCGATTATCGAGAGAAATGCACGTGTCATAAAGTGGCTCTACGGTTGCAGGAATGCAGCTCAGGAGGGTCCTAAAGAGTCTACTGTTTGATTCTCACGGTGACTAAACTGAAGACTTTTCGGAGCCGTGTTCAAAAACGGAAAACTATGCTGTATTTATTTCATGTGGGACATTTGTATTTAAGAGATTTGTTTGGCTTTTCACAGCCAGTATGAGAACATTAATGTTACACAAAAAGCTGCAAACCGACACTTCTTGTCATGACCTACACTGTGGTTGTGTCTGAAATCGCCCCCTTATACCCTCATTCACTATTCCATACATTAGTATACTAATATAGTATATTGAATGAAAACAAGTGAGCGAATTTTCCTGTGGACGCCAACTTTTGGGAAACTCTCACGCTCACATTGCATGGCTAGAGAATAGTTCAGTTGTACACTTATTATTGCAGTGCATTGTGGGATTGAATGAGTGCACTCAATAATGTCCACTATGGTTTCTGATATTTTAGTGCACTGTATAAGGGTATAGGGGCGATAGTGATGTCATCTCTTGTTCTCTGTATATAGAAAGACATGAGTCCGTCCTGTTACTTCTGTTCAGAAACAATTATTTGTTGAGCGTAACTTAAAGAACATGTCATCTGATGAATAATTTAACATTGAAAACCACTAAGCTTTTCTCTGGGGCTGGGAAACCCAATGCATGAGTGTTAAATGAACCATGTGTACCTCATTTCCCAACTGTCCCAGTTTAGTTTCTGTGTTGCCTTTTTTCCTTAAACGCAGGCGTTGGAACAAACACACAGAGCACCCCTGTGGGGATATTAATGCACTGATTTGGAGAAAGAGAGACGGAGTGAGAGCTATATATACTGATATGAAACGTATTTTTTAACACTGAGTGTATGCAAATAAATATGCAGGGCCTTAAAAACAACCTGATTTTGAGTTTCATTAACTTATGCCAAAGACATGTGTTGCGTACTGATGTACAATATGTTCCAAACCCTATTGCGCTGTTTAGAGAATCATGCTTAGTAAATACTGGGTGAAATGGCATATTTTTTAATCAATATTTTTAAGTACAGAACACAATATATTTATATAATTAGATTAGATTCGATTTTTCCCTGTTCTCATCCCAATGGAATTGCCTTATTTGGGAAGGATGCATGTTGTGCTAATTAGATTTTTGCCAAAAGCATTGTCATTTTGCTCTAAACAGCAAGGTAGCTCCAAATATGCATTATTAAGGGGGACCAAAGGTAAAATTTTAAGAATCAGACATTAAAAAAACGGCAATCTCTAGGGAAGCAGCTCACTAGGGTTTGGAACGGTCATTATTTTGCCCCTTATGGTCTTTCACTGAGAACTAAATCATGTAAATTGCTTAATTTCATTCCCATGTTTGGTAAATATTGGTGTTACTTTGATTACTGTGATGATAAATCATGGTCGGTTGCACATTTGACTCAAGGAAAAGCATATTTTCAATGCAAATGACCGTTCCTGTGGCAAAGCATTCTTCAGTATGCACTTGGTCATGCTGCTTTGGTGTTTAACTCACAAATGTTCAGTGTTTAGCAAAGCAGAGGAAGACATAACAGAAGAGATCTGATGGACGGACTCTCACTCCCAGTGTGGGAGATGCTGATGTGTTCTCATATTGACGGAGACCTTTGAACACGCTAACATCAGTCAGACACTGATTCTCCTTTGTGGTAATGAATCAGTCTCTATGATACCACTGATAAATGAAGCAAAGGTCCACTGCGGCATGCACAGGTCAGACTGCGGTGATCTTTCCTTTCAGAATTCCTAAACTTTTTCATCCCCAACGTCCAAGATGCATTCAGTCTTCCCGAGCACCCGAAATCTCTCTCTTGCATGTTTACACTCCGTGTAAGTTTGTACATGTTTCTATAAAGAAGAATTTAGATTTCAACCCAAAGAGATATTGCAGATTAAATCCAAATAAAGTCCTATTTCTGAATGGCTGTAGCTGTTTTTGTTTTGTGTGAGATAATTATGTTGTGTTGGATGCAGGGTAAACCTGGAAATATCTGGGAATTTTAAAGGGGTGGTTGATTATGATTTCACATTTTTTAACTTTAGTTAGTGTGTAATGTTGCTGTTTGAGCATAAACAACATCTGCAAAGTTACGACGCTCAAAGTTCAATGCAAAGGGAGATATTTTCTTTTAAATAATTCACAGTTTAAGGACTACAACAAATGGCTGGTAGGGACTACAACAAGCTTCTTCCCAGGTTGGTGACATCACTAACCCTAAAATTTACGTAAGCCCCGCCCCCGAGAACACACAACAAAGGGGGTGAGGCCATGTTGGGCTGCTTTAGAGAAGAGGAAGAGTTGTAGTAGAGTGATGTTATCATGCCGTCATTTTATGCTGGACTGCTTCACAAACGAGGGTCAATTCAACGCTGGATTTGCACAAAAGATTAATATGACGGCACATGCTAGTCAATGAGTTGAATCACCTCCACAGCAACTACATAAATTTATCCACTAACCGTTCAGAAACGTCCAGTTTCATTCTAAAAGTTATAACTTCTTCCTGAGTCTCTCCATCAGTGACCGTTACTGACAATCCTCATTTTGGCTGCGTGAGATTCTCCAAGTTAGAAGCACGAGCTGTTAAAGCTCCGCCCTCTTCTGGAAAGGGGGCCGGGAGCAACAGCTCATTTGCATTTAAAGGGACACACACAAAAACGAGTGTTTTTGCTCATACCCAAATAGGGGCAAATTTGACAAGCTATAATAAATGATCTGTGGGGTATTTTGAGCTGAAACTTCACAGACACATTCTGGGGACACCAGAGACTGATATTACATCTTGTGAAAAGGGGCATAATAGGTCACCTTTAAGGTAGATTTCCAAGTCTAAAAGTCTATAAAATATGAATGTTTGGAGTTGGTAAGATTTTTAAAATATTTCTTAAAAGTAGCCTCTTATGTTTACCAAGGCTGCATTTATTTAATCAAAAGTACAGTAATATTGTAAAATATTATTACGATTTAAAACTGTGTTCTATTGAAATTTAAATGTAATTTATTCCTGTGATCAAAGCTGAATTTTCAGCATCATCAGCATCATCAGCTTCATTGTCACACAATCTTTCAGAAATCATTCTAATATGCTAATTTGTTGCTCAAGAAACATTTCTTATTATTATCAATATATTGTGGTTTTTGCGGCTTAATATTTGTGAATATCGTGATACATTTTTTTCAGGATTCTCTGATGAATAGAAAGTTCAAAAGAACAGCATTTATTTGAAATAGAATTTTTGTAACATGACCTTTTTTATTGTCGCTTTTCGATCAATTAAAAATAAAAGTAATAATTTCTTTAAAAAAGTCTTACTGACCTCAAACTTTTGAATGGTAGTGTATATAGAAATTGCTCTTGGTGAGTGCAGTCTGTAAGATTAATATTTCTAATCATTATCCAGTAATCACAGACAAATGCCTGGGATGTGTCATACTTCCCAAACTAGATAAGTGTGAAAGGTGTGGAAACCCTGTAGATGATGTCAGTGGAAATAAAAATGATTGCACAGTCCAACTGTGTAATGCTATAAATCAAAATACTGTGAAGTGAGAGCTACAGTATAAAGCTGATGATTACACACTTGTCAGTCTTACATTTCTTTCTAGTCTTCAGTGTTGTTAAAAACACTGTTGCTAAAATACTTTTGCGCAAAATGGGAAGCAACAATACTACATCATTTTGAACAGCTCCTCATTTGAGTCTCACCTCAGTGAAATCCTGCCATTTTCTTGTCACACAGCTCATTTCTCGTTGAAGCTCAAGTGCCTGTTATTCTGAAAGCATTTGCACAACATGTTAAGCACTGCAGTGAAATGCACCTCATCAACATGGGAAAAAAAAATCTGTTTGCAAGCCATATTACTTACATAATGTGACATTTCCAAGTGAAACAGCATATTCATTGTGAAAAATGTAGGGCAGGGCTTGACTTTTATCCAACAGGATTTGATTGGAAGGTCAAACGTGGTCGTTATAAGAATGGACTCAGGTGAGAACTTAAAGAGCTTGATGATTACATCCAAAAAGAAAAGTCATTTTTAGAGATGGTACAATTTTTAAATTTAAATAAAAGACTTTGAAGACAATTTAAATACACCAATGATTGTGCACAGTAAGACCAGGAATGTGTTGAAGTAAATAGGGTCCATTTTTATTTCATGTTGCAAGATTTACATATCTTGTTGCAAGATAATGCATAAATGTAATGTGATGTGCTTGAATGGTTTTTAACCATTAGCTTCTTAAAGACACATTTAAGGGCATTGTATCAACATCATCCATGTTGGGATTTCTGAGGGTTAAAACCTAAAAAAAAAAAAAAAAAAACAAACAAAAAAAAAAACTCTCCTCTCTTTTGCCGGGCTGATCAGGTTACCCTCTTCCTCCCCACCTCTCTCTTTCCTCTCTTGCTTCAGATACATATGTGAATGAAACAGCAGTCGTCTTCCTGGCTTTCAAATGTAGCCTGCTGTGACATCCTGTTTTTGGTCCTGTCCATAGTTTTTTTACACGTTTGGTTATCAAACAGCTCCTCTCCTCCCTCGTATTCAGACATCACCCTCGGTCAGCTGCTGCGGGGGTGGACGGGTGGAGAGATCATGTTTGCAATCCTTGTCTCGGTCCTACCCAACTTTATCTGTAAGTGTGTGATGTCAGCGGTGCATTCACAAATTTAGCCACAGCAGATTCTCTCAGCACTTCTTTTTATGTACTGAAATGTGCATATATAAAAGTAGATATCATAATAATAAAAAATTAAATTTCAGAAGAAATCAACGCCTACTTCATCATTGCAACGTTAGCCCCGCCCACTGGTGTGTTAGTGAGATGATGAGGAGAGAAGAGCGATAACATTACCTTTCAAAGGATCCTAATGCTAGAAATATGGTTATTTTTCAACAATGTGAATGTCTCAGTTGAGCTTTATTTATTTGTATTCGGTACATTTCACTGTGGATTCTTTGGTAAATTAATCACATTTCGGCGCAGGCTTTGCAAACAGACTTTTACGATATGGACTCGACAGTAATGCAACAACATGTAAGTAACTGTGTTAATTCTAATGCCTGATCTGATATTAATGATTCATGTACAGTCAGATGTTCTTTGTCTGTGTGTCCGTAAATCAAACCAGTGACTAAACGCTCAACTTCACGTTGTTTCTCTTAGTATAATGAAAATAATCTGTTATTTAAACGTGATTAAATTATAAATAGAAAGCAATCTAAGAACGCTCCCTTTACAATCGCTGGAGCTGTCAATCAAACAACGCAAGTTTATCAGTGACTGAGTTCTGGACCGTTTTATTCAACAAATCTCTTAATTATATCGCTCTTGCACTGTTAGTTATGATGAAAGCATTCGTTAGTGTGCAGAAATTGAGTTGCAATGACGAGATCACTACAATCACTACGATCGCTACAATGTTCATCACTGCAACCTTTCATGCCACGATCTAAATATAATGCCATAGATCTAAATGTAATGCTATAATCAACACTTTTAACGATTAGTTAACCTTGAGAGTTGTAATAGTAACAAGTTTTCGAGAGAGTAATACTCAGCTATTTCATATGGAAAGATGCCAGCCAATCACAGCAGTGGGCGTTTACACTGAAGTCTCACAGCAGACACGCCCCTTAAAACAGTGTTCAAATCAGAGGACTAAAATCAGGGTGGGAAAAATGCCTTTTATTTCTAAAATATGATTATTTTTGATGTAAAAAGCATACTAACATTATAATGTTTCCCGGGGCGAACTTATAAAACAAAACAATGCAGTTTATGACCCCTTTAATGTGTTAACATGCAAATGCAAAAATCTAGAAAAAGATGGAGAAAAAGAATCTGATTTGCACTTATATATTAAACAATAAAATGAAATAATTACAATAAAAAGTACAAAGACGCCCCAAGTTTATCTTGCAATTTTACACAGTTCGTTTTGCTCAAATATGCCTGTAGGAAACTTCCTGATGAAAAACTAATGCTTATACTGTAGTACACGCAGCTATTTAAAAGCAGAAGAAAGCAAAGGCAGAAGAAACTTGTTTCCCTCAAAAAAACTAAAGCAGAGGAAAATATAGATTTGCATACAGCACTTGTGTTCAATGCATGCAGCAGAAGAATAGTGATCAGGTTTTGGGTAAGTTTAGGTTTGAGTCTTGATGCTGGGGTGTCGTGGGTGGTCTCGTAAGAACTGTAAAAGCACAATTATACAGTCTGAGAAGCCTACAAAGCATTCATCAGACAAAGAGCACTACACACATCTGAACTCTGTCTGAAAAGGCTTTTGGGTTTGTAAAGAAGAAGCGTGCCAAGATTTCCACTCCCATTGTGCCACGGTGGTATAATGAGACTCTGTTCACAATCGCCCTCGTGCATTTTGAGGGAATGTGCATCAGGCCCGGCTGGGGTTGTGAAGTGTGGCAAATCTGGCCTAATTCTTCTGGGCCAGCAGCTCCAATATGCCAGTGCCGTGCATGAGTCAGGACGGATAACAGGCCGGAATGATCTGTCCCCTCCTTCGGCATAAACATGACGAGGACTGCAGTCGGAACGGAGGAGAACTTGAATGGAAGTGAACTAAGATAATCCAAATGAAAATAATTCATGATAATGGTGTTGGAGTGTTGTGGAGGAAGGCTGGAGGAGTAAAATAACAGCGCTAAATAGAGCACAGAATTACAACAGGAAGAAATACAGACATGCACCTGCAAAAGAAACTAGTTTGAATCTAAAAATAGGTGTTTTATAGAGAAAACATCCTGACATTTATCTTTCAATATTGTATTAGACACAATATAATATTGACTTTCATGAGAACTGTCTATTCATATATACACTACCATTCAAAAATGTGGGCTGGTAAGATTTTTAAATGTTTTTGAAAGAAGTCTCTTCTGCTCACCAAGGCTGCATTTATTTAATCAAATATATACAGTAAAAACAGTAAAATTGTGAAATATTGTTACCATTTAAATAGCTTGTTTTCTATCTGAATGTGTTTTAAAATGTAATTTAATTCCTGTGATCAAAGCTGAATTTTCAGCATCATTACTCCAGTCTTCAGAGTCACATGATTCTTCAGAAATCATTCTAATATGCTGATTTGCTGCTCAAGAAACATTTCCAATTATTATCAATGTTGAAAACAGTGCTTCATTATTTTGTGGAAACCGTGATACTTTTTTTTCAGGATTCTTTGACGAATGAAAAAGCATTTATCTGAAATCTTTTGTAACAGTAGTGTATTTTAACCTAAAATCTTGTTATTAAAAATGCCCACAGTGTAAAATTAAGTTCACGAAATCATGGCTGTCGTTGCACGTGTGCGAAAGCTTCACAACTTACTTCGATGGGCTTTGGAAACCTAAAACTCTTGGGGGTTTCTGGGAGGGTCTGTTTCGGTGCTTCACAAAAAACCATCCCGGTGCAGGAGAAGATCCGATGGCAGCAGAGGGTCATAAATCAGAGGACAGACCTTTTCACTTCAGTCTCTCAGGCGTAACCTCCTTCTGTGGGGTCAGAGAGAGAGAGGCTCTGTGGGAACATGGCATGTGAATTACGGCTCTTTTTATGACCTCCTGACATCAGGACAGACCTGAGAATGAAGGTCAGAAAGTGTTCGGTGGAAAATCACAGGTAAACCTGACAGAAGTTGGGTTTGGGTCTGTCTAAATCTGACACTAAGCACTATAATAATAAAACTTACTTAGTTTGGGTTCTGTCAAAGGACATTTCTACAAATGTTACTTATCAAACAGACACATTTACAACATGCCGCAGAGGCACAAACACCAAAAGGTCCAACAAAAGCAATAAAGGTATTAGCATAAGGTTAGAGAGTTCAGAGCTGTGTGAATCTGGACGAGAGGAAGGCTGCGTTGGAGTCCTCAGTCAGTCAGTAAGACACACACTTTGATGTTATGGAGGGTAAAAGTTCTCGAGAGTAACGTGATGCTTAACGTCTCTGTACAAGCGACCCACTGCCATCTTGTTAAAGTTTGTGTATAAGCTCTCCATGCTAATTAACAAGGGAATTTCATTACAAATAAATCCATCACATTACTGTGTTTCATGTTTTGTGTAAATCAATATGATCCCTGATTGTAAAAAACAATAAGTGATCTCTGTAACCAGGCAGATGAATGTGCAAGTCTGCGATTGGGCGCTGCCGTCGGTGGAGATTTAGAGACTCCAGTGAAGTGATCGAATTACACTGTGGCAAACCAGGAGGAACATCAGGCCAACAGCTGTGCCATGTTTATTCCGTGTTCAACGCACTATACGTTTTCAACTGTACTGACCATGAATACATTATTTCAAATTTTATGTCAGATTTGCCTTTTTTCTCAAAACATATGTGCAAATGTTGCATGTATAATGATGGTGATTCAACAGGCGTCTTGGTAAAAGAGCATTCAGACACTGACCTCGAGAGACGGATGGATCATACTTGAAATATTGATACGGTTTCACAGATGAGGCTTAAGCTAGTCCCAGACTAAAATGCATGTTTGAGCTGTTTTAACTGAAAGCAATCCTGTACTGACATATTTTTAAAAATGTCAGCGCAATTGTTTTGTCTCAGGATTCACGCCAGTAATGTTTTTTGGTAAGGCACATTTATAAAAGCTACTTAAATGTCCTAATTGAACTAAGGCCTAATCCTGGCTTAGTCTCATATGCCATTACTCCAGTCTTCAGTGTCACATGATCCTTCAGAAATCATTCTCATATGATGATTTGCTGCTCATTTCTTATCATCATCCATTTTTAAAACTGTTGTGAGACATTTGTTTCAGAATTCTTTGATGAATAGAAAGTTCAAAAGAACAGCATTTATTTGAGATAGAAATATTTTGCAACATTATAAATGTCACTTTCGATCAATTTAATGTGTAAAAAGTATTCATTTCTTCCACAGAAAACATATAGTGTACTTATTTAGCATTACAATTTGTGCATATCATAAACTTCAAAGTTGAATAATAATTGTGTAAGATAGGACTATACAAGTTAAAGGACTGATCATGTTTATAGTTATTGTTAAAAATGATTAGATTATAATACAATAATTAATTTAAATTCTCAATGGCTTTTTAATGTTAAAGGATTTGTTCACTTCAGAATTAAAATTTCCTGATAATTTCCTCACCCCCATGTCATCCAAGATGTTTATGTCTTTCTTTCTTCAGTCGAAAAGAAATGAAGGTTTTTGAGGAAAACATTTCAGGATTTTTCTCCATGTAGTGGACTTCACTGGGATTCAACTCTACATGATCCCAGACGAGGAATAAGAGTCTTATCTAGGGAAACGATCTGCCATTTTCTGTAAAAAAATTAATAAAAATTAATTTTCTTTTTAACCACAATCACTCGTCTTGCACTGCTCTGTGATGCGCCACGCATTACGTAATCACGTTGGAAAGGTCACGTGTGATGTAGGCGGAAGTACCGCAGTAGGGTATTTTCTCCTCCAACTTCAAAATCGTCCGACATCGTTGTTTTACCTTTTTTTGTAAAGGGCGTTTGACTTAGTCTTTGCATGTTCGCTTTGTAGACACTGGATCTGTATTTCCACCTACGTCACACGTGACCTTTCCAACGTGATTACGTAATGCATGGCACATTAAAGCAGTGCAAGCATTTGTGGTTAAAAAGTATATCATTTTTATTTTTTTTAGAAAATGACAGATCGTTTCACTAGATAAGACCCTTATTCCTCGTCTGGGACCATGTAGAGCTCTTTGAAGCTGCACTGAAACTGACATTTGGACCTTCAACCCGTTGGTAACTGTTGAAGTCCACTATATGGAGAAAAATCCTGGAATGTTTTCCTCAAAAACCTTCATTTCTTTTCAACTGAAGAAAGAAAGACATAAACATCTTGGATGACATGGGGGTGAGGAAATTATCAGGAAACTTTAATTCTGAAGTGAACTAATCCTTTAACTTCCAATTTTCAAAAACTTTACATTTAAAATACACTCTTAAAAATAAAGGTTCTTTATTGGCATCGATGGTTCCATGAAGAACCTTTAACATTCATGGAATCTTTCCATTCCAAAAAAGGTTCTTTTTATGTTCTTAAAGGTTCAGGTTCTTTGGAGAACCAAAAGTGGTTCTTCTATGTTATCCCTGTGAAAAACCTCTTTAGGAACCTTTATTTTTAAGAGTGTAGGTATCAATACTTTATCAATATATTATATAAAGTGATACTGGTCTTCATAGTACATGGTATGGGATCAAAAGAAAGTAAGTAGTATCACCCACTCATACTGACCTCAAAGTCTGATGTGCTTGATTATAAAGCACTGTGCAGTGATGGGCAGCTGGATTTCCGTCTAATTTTCAGCTGGTTGTCCTTCTCTCTGTAATTGTAAGCAGTTTTATGGGGCAAGAGTCAACAGTGCAGTTCCCACAGTCTACAGGCCAGTCACGCTGGGCTTTAAGGGTATTTCTCCAGGGATCAGGTACTTCTGGAAAGGTTAAATCAGATGGACAGGAGATAAGGGGAATTAGCCAGTTTAGCTCCAAGACCTGGAAAAAGTCCATATGTTTTCCAAGGGAAAAGACCATCTGTGTTTGTTTGTGTGCACATGTGTGTCCCTGCTTGCACTCCCAGCGTCTGTAACGCTCAAATGAGAAAAGAGACGCATCAAAGACTCGTTAGGGGTGTGACCTCGCCCACAGTTTTTGGGGTGAGCAGGTCTGTATTTAACCCTGGTCAGCGTGACACAGAAGTGCGTCCCTCCGCCACAGCGCAGAGCTTCAAACAAACCCCCTGACGGCAGACAGCTAGAGCAACTCGCTTTATCACAATCAGAATATGTTTATGATTGTATTATGGAGTCGTGGTGCCATTTGGGCCATGATGAATGAGATTTTATTGGCAGCTACAGGGCGAAACAGGTGACTTGCTCTTCCAATTGGTTTTCAAATGGTGGTCTATTTGCCCTATATAATGAGATAGACATCAGCTCTATTCAAAAACCTAGTGAGCTGCCTACATGGGGAGTATTTTAAGACATCACAGGCATAATGAAGGTGCATACCAAAAGATATGCATGATAATTGCACTTACTTTTAAGAAACATCATTTTGAAAAATCACACTAGGTCAATGCATGCTTACATTTAAATATAGAGTTAAATATAGAGTCCCCCTGTGGTAAAAATCAAGTTTTTAATGATTATAATAATTCCGGATAATAATTCCGAAATTAGTTTCACAAAGACTCATCGTTCGCACTACACACCTTAGTCTATATGAAAATATGTACATGAATGTATATGTCTGAGAACCAGCGGTCTTTAACCATCACAGGCCTACTGTAGCAAAGTCGTTTAAAACAAATAGCTAAATATAATTATTAATAACAATAATATTAATTATAATAAAGTTTTACTTATTGTGGGTTTAAAACTACATACAACAGCAGGTCAAAATCTGAAATGTATCAGCCAGTTTGGCAAGAAAATACATGCCAGTAGAAGCTACATATCCAAAAAAATTATGGTAAAGTCATACTCTTTTAGTTGTAAAATGTCTTTAACTGCATTAAAGTCATTCACAGACATTTGCAGGTTTGATTTCAATGAATTAAAGTAAATATTCACTTCATCCAGCACTCTGTTCTCGAGTATCCTCTTATTGTTATTCTTTACAGAGTGAGAAAATAGTTCAACCGATTCAGTGCACGAGTGAACTATCCAAATGATTCAAATTGAATTGCGAATCGCTCAATAGCGAACCGAACCGATTCAGACTGAATTGCTAAACAGGTTTGACCAAATCATTGGAAAAGAACCAACTCACTTGAGTAATTCACATGCATTTGGCAAATTCTCAATATCAGGAACAATATACCAGACACACAACTCAGGCTCAGTTCACTGAGTAATACAGTGATAATAATAGAGTTGATTTATAATCATGACGTCAGGCTAACATTACTTGAAGATAGT
Organism: Ctenopharyngodon idella; assembly: GCF_019924925.1. NCBI lineage: Eukaryota > Metazoa > Chordata > Actinopteri > Cypriniformes > Xenocyprididae > Ctenopharyngodon > Ctenopharyngodon idella. The sequence goes on from NC_067235.1 coordinate 32,516,524, forward strand.
GTTATCAAAAGTACCGACTTCGATACCAAGTCGGTACTGAAATATTAAAAATGTGACGCATTGAGTGCTGTTGAGCGGATTCGTAAACACCTCTGATTGGCCATTGTGTTCACATGCTCAACAGATATGTCTGTGTTTGGCTACAATGATCAACGCACGAAAGTGTTTAAATTTGAAAGCGTTTTGAAAGCAGGCCTCTATCAGAGGACAGTCCACCAATAAACGTCTGCTTTCAAACGCTGCCGTGTGTATCTGTGTAAGCGCTCAGTGAAGAGAGTCGTTGATGACTATTTACAGCATGTTTTTGAAGCGCTTATCATTGTAGCCAATCACAGACATATCTGATGAACACAATCAGAGGTGTTTACATGTCTATTCAACAGCGCTCAAAGCGTCACATTTTTATAAATTTCATTACCGAGCATCGAAGTCTGTATTTTTGACAACACTACTTGAAGACACTTTCATGTTTTGTTTATAATCTACACAACATAAGTTGCACACCCTCATACCTCAAATGTGAATTTCTAAGCCACTGTTTTTTTTTAATTGTAGCTAGTTAGTTAGTTATGGTTAGTAGTTGCCATATAAGGTATAAAACAACTGTTGTCCAATTCATCAAGCACATAAATTTACATCCGTGTGGTAGTTATGTTTTTTTTATGTTTTTAAAGACCAGCTTCAAAAGTCACATTTGAGTTATGACTGTTCGAATTTATGCTGTTTGAGAAAATTAGAGAATAATAACATAATGAATGCATTATCCTCCAAGGATTAATCAAGTAAAATGAGCCGCCTTTGAACAGCTAAACTGAGCTCTGTGTGTATTACTTCAGGGTCAGTTACCCTGTGGGGGAAAACACCACAAACACTTAAAAGCTCAAAGTCAATCATACCAGCCACATTGAAAAAAAGACCTGTTATCTCAATCTAATCTGTCTACAACACAAACAACAGGCTGCTGTCACCTGAGGCGCTGAGCCGGGGCTTTGTCAGACACCTGGACATAAATGGCTAATTATGGCGATTTCTAATGAGTATATCAGATGTGAGCTTTTTTGAATAAACATCCTAAGGTGATTTTTATATCAAAGTAACCCTAATTCACTGCTGAGTTTGCAAACACACACAGGTTGGCACTTCAAATAGAAACATGGGAGTTTGAGTCCAGAGGAATTTCATGAGGAACTCTGTTTGTAATGACTTGTTGCTGACAGGCCGGACAGGAGGGAATGTTTGACCCTGAGCAGATCGCGGTAGGTGAAAATATGGGCAGATAGTTGAGATCTTCCCTCTGTTTAACGCCGTGCAGAACCAGGCACTGCCAAGTACGGTGTATATAAGCATAAAGAAGTCTTCTCCTGTCTTGGATGGCCATTCAACCCATTTTAGGTTAGACAATCTTGTTCTGAAAAGCCATTCCGCCTACCGGCGCAGGCTTGAGCTGGACGTTCATTTGTCCTCACAGCAACTACATAAATGTATCCACTAACCATTCAGAAACGTCCAGTTTCATTCTAAAAGTTGTAACTTCTTCCTGAGTCTCTCCATCAGTGTCGACTCCGGTTTGAACAATGTAAGGCTGAACACCGTTACTGACAATCCTCATTTTGGCTGCGTGAGATTCTCCAGCTTTGTTGTTGTTGAGCAACCGTAAGCGCGAGCTGTTAAAGCTCCGCCCTCTTCTGGAAAGGGGGCCGGGAGCAGCAGCTCATTTGCATTTAAAGGGACACACACAAAAACGGCGTGTCTTTGCTCACACCCAAATAGGGGCACATTTGACAAGCTATAATAAATGATCTGTGGGGTATTTTGAGCTGAAACTTCACAGACACATTCTGGGGACACCAGAGACTTATATTACATCTTGTAAAAGGGGCATTATAGGTCCCCTTTAAGTCCCCTTTAAGTAAATGACATACATTTAGATTGTGCATTTAGAATACTTCCAAACAAATCCGCAACAGAACCGTTGCGTCTCCAATCAACAAACAGTGGTGTTTCTTTCCTGAATGATTCAGCGTTTTTGAGCGACTGAGTCAATGATTCCATAAGCCATTCATAACATGCCTCATTCCTAAATGAATCTCAATCAAACGAATCGGTTAAATGAGTAAATTAGTGGCTGCATCCGAAATTGCACACTTCCCTACTATATAGTTGGTGAAAAACAGTATGTGACAAAAGAAGTGTGTCCGAATTCACAGAGTAGGCAAAAAGTACCCGGATGACCTACTACTTCCGGCGAGACTCTGAAGTGCGCATACGATGGACACTTTACTATCCCACGAGGCCACGGGAGAGGATTTGTGAATGGCAGTGAAGCGACGCAACCGTCGCTAGTAGGTCACATGATAATGACAACATGCGTTTGGATTATGTTCATACTACACACATTAGCACATACTTTTTTAGCGCTCACAAAGTAAGTACTTATTCAAAATTAGTATCTACTTATGAGAGTATGCGATTTGACGCAGCCCTTGACTCGCTCATAATGACAGTGACTTGTCGGCACCTACTGGTGGCTTTAATTTTTATATTTAAAGTATCATTTCATAGTTCTATATTCAATATACTTTATATTTAAAACATAAAACATTTATGCAAATGTAATTGCAGTGTAAATGCATTCATGACATCTCTGAGCTGCATTAAACAGTCTGTGTAAATACACCTAAATGCCACTTTAAATGCAGCTTCTGTGCCACCTCTGCAGTACAAAGATCAATTTTGGTTATACTGATTTCATTTGATTGGTATCAGCCCTTCTATAATAAGAAAAGCTTATTTCTGTCTCTGGTTTGGGATTATTTTTCAGTTTTATCCTGTCCTTTATCCTCCTCCTTTTTGGTGTTATAGAAATGGCCACCCTACTCTAGTCACTAGTAAGACCCAAGCTACTAGGTCTCATTTTGACTCTAGACAGGCCTTAAAGGATTGTAGGAAATAGGGGGAAGGGGATTTGAAGCTATATTGGCAGCACGGGTGCAAAGTAAAGACAACATCCCAAACAGCTGTAGAAACAGTAAACGGACACCAGCATGGATTTGAAGCAGTGGGGAGAAGGGTCAAAGACACACTCTCATCCTGATATACAATAAACAAACACACAACAAAATGGGCAGGACAACATTTTCTGTACCTGCTCACTACACTAGCGCATGAAGAAACAATGGTCACATGTAAGGCCGTGAACATACTTTGCACAAGCATGCAAATGCCATCAGCAAGATTCTCCTGTTCTAGTGTTGTTCTGATATGACAGTAATTGACCTGTAAAAGAAAACAGACTATAGAAGAAGAGAGTTTACTTTAAAGCTCACTATAGCGCCCCCTCAGGTAATGCAGAAAATGAAACACAATTCACGATGATGCACAGAATCTCATAGCTTTAAGCATGTGTTCACGTTCCACACTCAAAAACATTTTTAACCCTTTTTTTTTTTTAAAGATTTACGCATTTCAATTAATAGTAATATTCCATTCAATTAAATGAATTGAATTCCATAAATACAATAATCCTTTCATATTTTAATTGAATAATTGAATAATCCTTACATTTTTTTTACATAAGGATTATTCAATTCAATTTGATGGAATTTTACTATTAACTAAAAATGCGTAAATCTTAAAAAAGGCTTTTTTTTATTTATTATTATTTATATACTATTACAGCATTTAGAAATATTTTGAATTTTTAATATACCTTCAATTTATTTTTGTTTTAGTTTTAGTAATTTTAGTTCTTCAGCTCAAACCTATTTATTTCAGTTTCTGGCAACATTTCTAAGTTTTGTTTGTTTTTTTTTAAGCTTGAGTCTTTCATCCTATAAAATTTTATTTTATTTAAGTTTTATTTTAATGACTGAAAATGATTTTTAATAGTTTTAGATTTAGTTATAGTTTTAGTTAACAAAAACAACACTGACATTTTCCACGTTTCAGGTCTAAGCGCACATGTAAGTATAAAAGCACATCAATATTCATGTTCATGGGCAATGCAAAAATCAATATTGATTTGTGAATGAGTGTCATGGGAAAAAAAGCTGGCCTCCCATGATTCCCTTCACTTCCCATCAAGCGGCATCCTGAGCCTGACATCCATGACAGTAAAATTGACTAATAACAACATACCGAGAAATCAATTTGAAACGTTGTCGCTCCCTTGCATGTAACTAGGTCACATTTTCCAGAGAAGCAAAGGCTTAGAGTTTTTTTAGGACACGTTTTTGCCAGTTCTCACTTTCACAATTTGTTCTTCAGTCTATAACTTTCCTCTCTTCATTTAGGCCTATGTAAATAACTTATGCTGCCTTCCTGTTATCTCGGAATTATTGTAAATACAAGTTTCCTAGATAAAAATTGCATATGAAAGCCCTCCCATTTAGAAACTTGAATGCAATGAGCTCGTAATCACAATTTCAGAAGTAGGAATAGAGTTCCTCAGGGATGACGTGTTTTTGTATGCAAAACCCGGAAGTGAGTTAGCATTTTAGGACTTCCGGTTCCATCGCCCCGAAGTCAATGGGTTTTTTGAATGGGTTTTTGCTAAATCGTCTGAAATAAGGTCTGTGGTTAACAAAGCCTCTAAATATTTTCACGTTTTGATCTATGACATAAAACACACCAGTTATAACCCGCTTGTGATTTTTTTAAACCTTTATTGTGTCTTAAAAACGGTGTTTGCTAACAAATTGCTAAAAGGGACTACTTCCTTTGACGGGGACTTTAGGCGTCATCATGACAAACAGGACATTTGGACAGCATTTCTCATGAAAAAGTGGATAAGTATTCATACACAGCGCAGATCATAATCAGTGAGCATGTTTTTAAATAAAGTTGTTTTTTAAATAAAGTTTGAGGAAGCTTGGCGGTGGTGAAGTTGATCCACGACCATGGTGTGCTGTAGTCCGTTTATAGCCTACTGTTAGCTTTTTATATCTGACGACTTTATTTAGGCTTCGAAATGTCTAAATGTTGTGTTAACTTGTAAAGATTATCTTGATAGACAAAACGTGTAAGTGTCATAACCCTTTGTTAAACACAGAGCTTATTTTTTACGATTTTCCAAAAGTCTATGGGATAAATGCATAGGCTTTCGATCGAGGGAACCCGTGCGCCGCTAAATTCCGGGTTGGCCTACAAAAACACGTCATCTCTGAGGTACTCTATTAACAAATTTCTGACAGAACGTGAAGGCAGCAATAGTCTTAAGGCTCGTTTACACCAAGGATAACTATAACGATAAATATATAGTTCTAAAAATCGTTCTAAATGTAAAAGAATAGAGTCCACACCACAACTGTAACGATAACGGAAAAGAGAAACAATAACGCTGGACGATCGATCTTTTACAGCTGATAAACGATAAAAATATTGACAGCCAATCAGAATCCATACTGCTTTAAGAGTTCGAACATTTAAAGCGACAGACATCAAAACTGCAGCACATGCTTAAAATAAACAATGTTATTTTTAACATACTTTTATCATTCCTGGTGTGAATGGGCCTTTAGTCCATGTAATAATATTAAAATTTGCTCAAAATTCATTCTCAGAACCCATTTTCCCTTTTAAATTTACTTTATTTTTTATATGAAAATCTCAAATGATTTTTGATTCATGGGAAAATACTATGCACCTTAGGGCCTTTTCTTTTCCCAGCACTTTGATTCTGTTCTAAAATTTCTGTAATCTTTATGCTTGTATATTATGTGGGGGGATGAAAGAGCCGGTAATCTCTTGAAATCTATGAACAAGCAAAAAAGTAGCTGAGAATTTCTTAGGATAGGCTCCTGTGGCCTGCAGGCTAGGCTGCATAAATAATGAACACATTTTCTTCCCACGTTCAGCTATTCCCTAAAAATCACATCTACAGCTTATTTGAAAGGAAAGCCACTAAAGAGTAACCTGCGTGTTTAGTCCAGTTGCCTTTCACTCAGACATCAACAGCAACAAATGGGCAATTGTGCAACATCAGAGAAGAAACGCAGGTGAGGAGGTCAACACTTCCCTCAGTCACAGCTAACATTTGTTCACCGTAGTACTCCGCAGTAATTGTATTTGTGTCTGTGTGTGTCTTGGTACCATGGGAAACTACACCTGGCCTCAGGCGGCTCTGTGTTTGTAAGGTAAAAAGGCATATGCATGTGTTTGTGTGGTGCTGCTCAGACAGAGATCTTCCAGATGGACCTGTTGCCTGCACAGATGAGTCACAGACCCCTCGTAGACGAGCCGCTGTCACCCACAGGTGCTGGCAGGCATGTCTGTCTGCAGCAGAGGGCGGTTTTACGTGTGGATGACTAAAGTCTGGGCTGAGCTGGTATGTGTTTTATTATGGTTGTCTTATAATTTCACTCATAGTGATGTCTTCCCTCACAAAAGGCCGAGACATCAACAAACTCTAGGCTGAAAGAAAAGGTAATGCATGCCCATTTCATCTAAAATCAAAAAGATAAATAACAAATGCATATATTCCAATAAATGCAATATTTTGCAGAAACCAAAAAGCTTATTTTTAATAATAATACAAATAATAATAATAAATAAATAAATGTAGCTGCAAGCAGCAATTATCGGGTTTCACATTAAGGCCTTTAAGCACATGCGTAAAAAGGTATTATGTTTTATTTAGCAAGCATGTAATCACTTAGATTATAGATGTAAAAGACCATTTACAGCCAATACAGGTAATTTACCGTAGGAAATTTATGGTTTATAAAGATTTTTAACAGTTATTGAGGTTAAGTCAAAAACCTAGGACTAGTTCGACTAGGGTGTTATTAAAGTTGATTTTTGAAATAATTTCCAATATTTGACGAATGATCCAGTGGACAGCGACGGCCCTAGAGGCAAAGTTGCTCAGAATGAGGAGTTCTACAATGTGGTACGAATGTCGTGGGCGTGCGCGAAAACTGCCGCAATACACGATCCTTTACGCACGTGAAAAACAGGAAGGCACCACCCGGTGCCCGATTTCTTTTGAATTTCTCACAGGCCTCTAGGGCCGTGAGTCAAACAGGCTCAGCAAGTTTCGTTCAGATCGTTCTCTGTTAACCTTGTCTGAAAGCTGCTCAAATTCATTGGCCGATGGCAGCCATGTTTTTTGAGGCACGTCAATGTCCTCACAGACAATCATTGCACCTCAGACAAAGACACTACATGCCGATTTTCAAGTCAATCGGACTAACGGTGAAGTAGTTATAGACATTTTAATAATTTTTGCTGTTATAGCGCCACCAAGTGGCCAGTCGCTGCATTCTTTTTCACCCGACCACATAGTGAGCTCTTACATAGGTGTGCTGAGTTTAGTGAAAATATCTCATTCCGTTCACGAGTTATAGCCATTTTAGTAAGAGTGGCTCCACCCACCTCAAATATTTTGGCGGCCCTTGGGGACCGTGAATTGAAATTTCAACTTTTTATGACAATTACTGACAATCAGACTCCGGAGAATCTCGCTGCACTGGTTTGGTTCCAATCGGGCCAAAAACATAGGACTAGTTCACAAAAGCAGGTTTTCAAAAAATCCAAAATACCCAAAAATTTGACCGCTGTAGCACCCCCGTCAGGCCGATTAGGGTGATCCTTTTTTACATTGTAGAAGTTGTGAGTACTACCAGCCCTCAAAGTTTCAAGTCTCTGCGACTTACGGTTTGGTCTGCCCGATCACTTTTAGGGGAGAATGCTGATCCTTGGAAATTTTAACAATTACAATAGGGTTTTAACGCTACGTGCTTGAAGCCCTAATAAAAAAAGTTTTGCATGCATTGACATTATGTTCATGACAATTAAGCACATTTAACTCCAAAATTCTCATGATGCATTCAAACATTTTACCACTGAGTTTTGTGTGTGCGTGTGCGTGTGTGTGTGTGTGGAGAGCGTAATGAAGGCGTCCTGCTTTCAAAGCTAGCTAGCGTGCTATCGCTAGCCTCTCCGAAATTGCCTACCCTACCTTTAACCTGAAAGTCAATACATCCAAACTCATTTCACTTCAGTTCTCATTAGAGCTATCTTTCTGCTGTAATGAGTTATTGGTGCACGGCCGCAACCTCTTCTCACAACACCTGTATGAGGAAAAACGTACCTGCAGGCCATAAACTATGTAAGCCATATGTTATGACAGGCTTAGAGTGGGTTATATTACTGTGAGACAATAAAAACAGCAGTTCAAGTCTGTCTCATGGATCTGCCTTTATCAGCCTCAGATTCAAAGACAACAATTGACCTCTAATGGAGTAATTTGAGAAATCATAATGTGTTGCTAGATATTTGCCATAGTGTTCACCAAAATACTAGGTGTTAGTTTGTACAATAAAACTAGGTGTTCACCAAAATACTAGGTGTTAGTTTGTACAATAAAACTAGGGAAACGCTGTCATAAACCGAATGATAAAAATATTCTGTTTACTTACCTATGTTATGGTTTGAAGGAGGCCCGATACATTTATTATCATTTTTTACGTAGTAAAATCCACAATGTAGGGTGTTTAGGTGGTTTGACCAGGTCAAATTAGCTGTAAAATGGCTATATGGCCTTCAAAAAGACTTTGTGCAGACCTTATGAGTATATGAATAAAACACATGCTTTCTGGTAGAATATAATAGTGTTTAAACCATCTCAACAACTAGCTTTAGTGATGTTCGGTTCGTGAGAGAATCGTTCTTTTGAACCGGTTCTTTTTAGCGAGCTAGATAAATATTTTCCCACTCAATTTCTTTCTATGGTGTTGTTATAGCCTGCACTGACACCTGCTGTTCACTACTGGTAGTAGCAGGGAAACCCACCTCCCTCTCAAATCCCTGTCATAAATATATTAAAATCTCATAATAACACGTTTTTGCAACAGAACTTTATTATATCATAAAATAAAACATCAAAACAGAAAAAAAATCAATCAATCAATGTGACTTTTGACAACAGAGCAAATTTTGAACAAAGGCGGAGAGACACAAGGAAGGACAGCAGACACAAAGCACCTTTGAGATATTGTGCATATACACGTATCACATTAGACTTCAACTGGAGACACAAAACAATTTATAAGGAACATTATGAATCAGACAGAACACTGCATGAACTACACCGGACACATATTCTGTAAACCTTCACCCCAAAAAATAAAATTAAATGATAAATACCCCCAACTTCACAAATCGCATTTCTAAATATACAATACATAAAAAGTATTGTATGATCTACATTATATAAAAAAGCAAAATCATTCATTTCAATGCTACTCTTTACTTAAGGTGAGATTTTTCAGATCATCTTGATGTTAGGCTTTTTATTATTGGGCTTAAACTTCAATTACTTATAAGGACTTGATTTATGCCTATTATATACATCAATGAAAGTAAATCTGAGGACTTTTTTATTATTATTTACATCATTATGACATCTTTCTTTGCTAGATCACTTGGCTAATTGCAGTCGTTGGTCGCTAGGGTGCTCTGGCTGTTTGCCAGGCGTTGCTAGGGTGTTACTAGGCTATTCTGGCTGGTTGCTTTGGTGTTTCTATGTGGTATTATTGAGCTTGACCTTGCTTGTAGGGAACTGATTTCACTTGACATTTCGACATAATATTTTTTTAATAAAGGTTTCATCTATATGCCTCAAATATTAATGCTTCATTCTCTTCATTCATTCCCTGATGTTTTAGTGTTTCTTTTCTTTTCTTTTTTTTTTTTTTAAAGCTGCTGTCCGTAACTTTTTTGTGTTCAAAATGTACAAAAATTATATAATGAGCAAGTACATCATGAATCCATTTTCCAAACCGTGTTTTTGTCTTATCTTGAATCACTACAGTACACCTATAATAAGTGTTTATATTCGGACTATTTTAGACTGGTTCGGGTCGTACCGCTGCGGAGTAGCCCAGTACCTGCATGACTCGACATAGACATAAACAGAGAGAAGTAGTTCCGGCTACAACGTTCTTCCACCAAATGCATGCAGTTCTGTTTATTAACCGCTAGAGCGCCAAAAGTTATGGACTGCAGCTTTAAGTGAAGTGTGTAATTTCTGCTCAACAATAATGATTATATGAATATAATGATTTTAAATGGTTTCTAGGGCATTATTATTGTGCTTGTAAGGAACTGATTTCACTTGTTAAATAAGGCTCACTTTATTATTAAATATATAAACTTGTATAAACTTTTTATCTACATGCTTCAGATATTAATACTTAATATTTCCTGATGTTTTTGCATGCAATTTCTGCTGCTCCAAATTCAGATTCAGTATTTTATAACTTAAAATTACACACATCACCTTTAATAACAGACGTTTGTGTGAGTTTCCCATAACCGGCAGTTCCCACATGAATGCCAACCAGTCCAGGCCAAAAGAGGCCACAGTGTCGGTCACGGTCGATGCTTTTAAACGGGTGAAATGCGATCACATCTGCGCGATAAGGCTCATATGAAGCACTGTGGCCCCTGTGGTCTGAACTGTGATAACCCTTATCTAGTTCTCTACAACCGCTGTTGGCTAGTTGCTCTTGGCCATGCTTTTGGTCTTCAGCTCAGCCAGTTTGCTGGTGACAAAGTTCCACTTGAAGGCCGGTGTGTCTTCACTTCCTCCTCCGAGTGCGGCGTACTTGGAGAAGCTGTTGCCCGCGCCGCCGTCGCACTCCTCGCCCTCCTGCCCGACCTGGTTGTCGCAATCTTCGGCTCTCGCCCCGCTCTCGTTCTCCACCTCCTGGCTGCCGTCACCTCCTGCCTCCGCTTGCCTCATCGCAGCTGCTTGGTGCCACTTAGTCGCAAAGTTATCCCAGAATCCAGTGCTGCGCTTGTTGGGTCGTGGAGGCTCCTCCGGTTTCACTGCCAGTGGACTGTAGAGACGATAAAGGAAACAATGTACTAGCAATTTGCAATTAAATTTATTCATAACCACTACTGTACAAAGAAATTAATCCTTTTGTTCAGCGAGGATGCATTAAATCAAAAGTGACGGTAAAGGCATTTATAAGGTTACAAAAGATTTTTATTTCAAATAAATGCTGTTATTTTGAACTTTCTAATCATAAAAGAATCCTGAAAAAATGTATCACATACTCTAAAAAATTATGCTTCAGATATTAATACTTAATATTGGGCAAATATTTAACCCAACCTGCTGGGTAGTTTTATTTAACTCAACTATTGTTTAAAAATGACTGAATTGCTTGTTTAAAATGAACCCAAAATATGTTGGAAATTAACATTTATTAATATGTTTAATAAATAAACAATTATTAATAAGTTTAATTAATACAATTAAACAATAATCATTTATTAAATTGCTTATTAATAAATATTCACCTTTTGATTATTATTGTTGCCTCTAGTAATTATGTGTCTGATTTTTATTTTCCAACCTATTTTGGGTTCATTTTAAGTCAGCCACATAGTCATTTTTAAACAATAGTTGGGTTAAATAAAACTGCCCAGCACGTTGGTCAAACATTTAACCCAACTGCTGGGTTTGTCCATTTTCAACCCAACTTGGGTTGTTTTTAACCCAGTATTTTTTAGAGTGCAGTTTCAACAAAAATATGAAGCATCTGTTTTCAACATTGATAATAATAATAATGTTTCTTGAGCAGCAAATCAGCATATTAGAATGATTTCTGAAGGATCATGTGACACTGAAGACTGGAGTAATGATGCTGAAAATTCAGCTTTGAATCGCGGGAATAAATTACATTTTAACATATATTCAGATAGAAAGCAGTTATTTTAAATTGTAATAATATTTCAAAATTTTACTGCTACTGTATTTTTGATCAAATAAATGCAGCCTCGGTGAGCAGAAGAATGTCTTTGAAAATGTTTTTTAAAAATTGTGCCAACTTTTGAACAGTAGCACAAATCACACAAAAAAGTAAGACTTTTAACCATTTTTAGCTCTTGTGTAACAGTGTAAATATTTTTCCCTGTCTGCTGCAAGCAGTTTTAATACAGAACAATTAGTGAATAAAACAGGCTTTTCAAGTAGGAAGATGGAAACTTGGCTTTCCGAGTTGAACGAAATGCATCATAACACTCACTGATCTGCTGCCGGCTGGTTCTCTGCCTCCAGAAGCTGGTGTTCATCATCCTTGGTGAATAGAGATGAAACACTTTTCCAACCTTTCGCTCCGGCTCCCTGCATCTGAATATACATACAATCACACATCCAACAAACATCAGTATGTCTATATGCTGTTAACAAACAGTGTCCTGTAGTGTGACATACTATTATTTATATACTATATACATACATATACTTATATATATATATTTCCAGGCTTACTCTCTTGGCGAGCTGTGTCATTGCACTGGGTCCTTCATCAGCCTGGATGGGTGTTATATCTTCAGCTGCATCACTGACCTTCAGAGACAAATATTAATCAAAGAGTTATAATGGGGACACTTAATATTCATAAATATTATTGATCTGACTGCTCTGACACTACTGGATGAGAACTGAACTGAACAGTGACAGCTGAAATGAACTCTGTTTGCATCATTGAAACATTTTCCTGTTATCACATAATATGTATTGTATAAAGTGCTGTATAAATAAAGGTGACTTAATGGTAAGTAAGAGGTAAAAATAAATAATGGATAAAATTAGTTTCAGAGGGTGAAATTACATAATTATAACATTTGTACACTAAACAAAATGGTTTTATTCAAGTCAAAAATATTACTTAACATCACTGAATCCACCTAAATACATTGATTTGTACCAGCAAAACTAATTTTTATGCGTTAAACCAGTTGGAAATATCTCTTTAAAGTAACAATTGCAATTACCACTTCTTATAGTGCTTACATATGGATGTACTATTGTGGTTTAGTGAAAATACACCAACTGACAATTCTTATTTTTTTTTTATCATTATTTTGGTCAATTCATGTGCCTCGTAATCTTTAATCAGAATAACTTCCCCTCCCTCTTGCAGCAACATCCCTTCTCTGATGACGAGGGCGGGGCAACCTGTCACTCACATGAGATCCACCAATAGCAAACCACAACCATCCAATCAGTTCCCCACAGACAAAATCAAGCCCCGCCTTAAATTTGTTCTTGTTTGAGAAGCCGTTTCATTCGGATATACGTCACAATAGGGAAGAAAAGATTATTCCAATTTCTGTTTCATGCCGACTTTAATGTGAGTATGATTTACAACAAACATGTCAAATAATACTATTATTGCTCCTGTAAAACCATCAAACTAGTCCAGCTTGACCAGTGGAAACCTGCTTCATGACCAGCAAACCACCTTCTAATGAATAAATGTATATCATTTTAAATTACTGTAATGAATTTGTAACTCCAGTCAAAGTTACACACATTTACTATATGCATATAAAAAGAGTCAGCACCAAAAGAAAATCAAAACATGCATCCGATGTTTATCTTGAATAAGATGCTGTAATCTGTTGGCATTGTTGTGTGTTGTAGCAGGCTATGGAAACTATGCAAGTTCACTGGTAAGCGAGAGGTCACACAGACAGGCGAGAACTGTGGGGAATCTGCCAACGAGTCCAACACACCCTAGAGTATGTTATCCGTCTCCAATCAACCACTGGAATGCCACCCTGTTCCTATCATATCCAGTTACAGGGCCTTTGAAAAGTGGGTCAAGGTTTCCCTTGATCAGATACTTGAAAAAATATTTCAAATATTTGAATGCATCCTGAAACTCAGAAAAGCATTCATTAGCTCTTTAAAAACACATGCTCTAGCCACTCAACATAGTAAACTGATAATTAATGCAAGTCATATAGCAGGGTCTTATTTGATCTTTTATTTTATTTTATATTGATGTCATTCAATGCACTTAAAATGTTTGATTAAAACATTTTGTGACATTATTTCAGGGGTGAAGTTGGGAGAAATCTGAAGTGGAGTACTGATAGCACACTGTAAATATTATTTTCATGATTTGTTGTCACAAAATTTTTTTCTTTTGTCAAATCAACTTAAATAATTAATATTGTTCAGATAACATAATATTTAGAGTTTCTGTTGATTAAACCAATCGCCTTCATTGTATTAACTCAGATTTTAAATTTCAATGAACTCAAAATTTTAAGGCAACCAGGTAACTTACTTTTTTAAGTTAAACCAATAATTCTTTTTTACAGTGCATGCATGCATATTCATGCAATCACATGCTCAGAGGCCCAGTATAGCAATAGACTGATATACTGGACCAATACAATTGTATTATATTGACATTTTATCCACTATTGGGAATTCTGCTTTTCTAGATATCAGTTTCGCCATCGGTCATTGAAAAACTGAATAAATATTTGCCATTGTATGGTATTGAAACTTAGGATTTAGTTGTTCTTTCCTCATTTAAATGTTCGATGATTCACTCAGAGTCACTCAGCAGTTATTTACAATAAAGGGTTACCAAATAAACACACTCAACAATATTTAGGCCTAAATTCAATTCCTTTCATCTTAATGTGATGCATATTTGTCAGTCATACATGAATGAAACAGGTAAGAATTCTGTAATGTGTTTTAAACACACAATATCCAGGTTTATATTGGTCTTCAATAAATCCAATTTCCTTCAATCTCATACTAATCGACTATACTTTTTAACCGAATAAATTCAATTGTTTTCACAATTAACACATTCTAAGCCATATATGAATAAATGCATTTTGTAAATATGATGATGTGAATAAAATCAAATAGTTAAACTATCATTTTACATAGTTTCATTGATGTATGACTGACAAACAAGCATCACATTAAGTTTACTAGTTTGTTTAAGTTAAAACTGTGTAATCCAAATGGATGGAGATTTTATATGCAATTCAAATACACAAATCTTGAATGTAGGCCTAAATATATTTGAGTGCTTGTTTACCCATATCTGACAACCATATTTTGCCTGTTTATGGGATGTACCTCTTCCACCGGATCCTCCTCCATATCTGGGTTGAGGGTCTTCATGACTTTACTCTTGTAGACTTTCCACATGGGATTCATGACGGACACCTTCAAAAAATCCTCAGATGTGTGCAAAAATTCATAAAACAATCCAAGGTATCTCTAAGGCACCATTAACAAACTCCCGGCCTTAGTTTAGATCTAAATCTCTAACAATATTCCTGTTCCATCTGTAAGAGACAGTTAGTTTTCAGTGCAAAATGACAACAAGCTTCTCCTCATCGTCTTTATGCTGACACTTTGAATGAAAAGAAAAACTCGGGCTGCTAGTCGAGTCCTTGAATTCAGTGTAGATGAAAGAGGCAGTTTCAGCGGTGAACGCGCACACACACACACACACACACACACACACACTGACTGTGACACGGCTCAGAAGCCCAGCATCGGTTACCTGGAAACAGGTGTGGGTTTCCTACTGAATATTTCAAGCAGCTCCGCTAATAGTTGAGCCTTCATTGTTGGCTGCTTTAAGAAGAGCAGGCCGTGTAATATTAACCCTGCAGAATGAACATATATATACACCAGTAAGGTCAGATCTTTGGTTGTGACAATGTGCTTTTTATGATATTATTATTCAAAGTATTCAATGATTGTTCTTTGAAAACACCAAAACAGGCATGTGGATTTAAACACAAACACAAACCTTTACAGTGAAATTTAACCTTTACGGGTTAAATTTCACCCTAAAATGAAATGAAAGTAATAAAAGAGAATATAGCTTAAACAAAAGAATTGTGACAATTAAGCACATTCTCCCCAAATTCTCATTACTGTAAATGCAGCAGTTCTCAACTGCTTTTATTTTAGGACTCAGATTTTACATTGGATATCAAATGGTGACGCAACAGCACTAAAATGTTGTTTATTGAAACTTTATCAGAAAATGTGTTTTAGTTTTGTAAATCCATACAGCAGCAGAAGTGAAGTCAACAACAAATGATAAGGTGAGAGTTTTTTCCTCCCTTTCAGAACCTAATAAGACTACTTATCTTGATGGGTTAAGTATACATGATGTTAGTTGCATTTTATTATATGCATTTTTACCTGCTGTCTGGGATGCATCAGAACTCACTTTATTTGAAAGACATATTTTACCCAAATTTTCATTACTGTAATGTATCCACACATTTTGCTTTTCTTTCTTTTCATTCATTCAAATAAAGCTGAAATATAAATATTAGATGAAAAACTTTAAAAAAATTTGAATTGGTACTAAGTATTATGAAACCTAAAACTTAAAATAAAATTAAAGATAAATTTAAATATTAAAAATTAATAAAACTGCCAAAAATTATAAATAATACTAAAATAACACCAATTATTTTACTATGAATTTACTATAATAAAATCAAATTAAAGACAGTTTAACAATTGTGACCCTGGACCAAAAAAAAAAAAACCAGTCATAAGGGTCAGTTTTTTGAAATTGAGATTTATACATCATCTGAAAGCTGAATAAATAAGCTTTCCATTGATGTATGGTTTTTTAGGACAGGACAATATGTGGATACAGCTATTTGAAAATCTGGAATCTGAGGGTGCAAAAAAATCAAAATATTGAGAAAATCGCCTTTAAAGTTGTCCAAATGAAATCCTTAGCAATGCATATTCACTCACAAAAATACATTTTGATATATTTAAAGTAGGAAATTTACAAAATATCTTCATGGAACATGATCTTTACTTAATATCCTAATGACTTTTGGAATAAAAGAAAAATCGATAATTTTAACCCATATTGTTGGCTATTGCTACAAATATACCTGTGCGACTTATTAATTTGAAAATATTAATGGCCACAGATCAATAAACAAACATCTGAAAAAAAAAAAAAGTCTAAAAACAGCGGTGATCAAAACGAGGGGTGTTTAAAGTTGACCTTCAACCTCTGTGTGTTTTCAGAGGAGGGGGTCACTAACCTGCGCTTTCATAATTACTATAAGGGCCTGCGCATACAATCCAGCTACCCGAACGATAATGTTTGTTGTGTAATTTCACCTGACACATTAGTTTCCTCTTGTTAACCTGATCTGAAGTATCCAACGCAATTTATGGAGACAGACATTATTAAAAATGTATGCTTTTGAGGTGTCACTTACCTTTGGAACATAGTTGCCGAGCACTTTATAAAGGAGGACGATTTATAGCTTTTCAGTTTACTGATTATAAACGCACAGCTTTTACATTTATTGACACATAACATCTGGGAGATATATATTTGAACCTGGAGCTCAAGTCTCAAACCATTTCAGTTCCTTAAGTGACTTCAACATTTTCTTTAAAAGCAAACCAGATTCTTTAAGGCTTGAAACCATCGCAGTTGTAACTCTTAAGCAGCATGAGTTAAAACCCTGTATTTCGGAGAGAGACTCACATCACATTCAGAACTGGCAGATCTCTCTGAGAACGTGCACTCTTGATGTGCTGCATTGAGTTTCACAGGTTTCCATTATTCAGAGGGCTCTGGCATGGCTATTCATGCCTGGGAACCAAATCCTCCTCCTGTCGCAACCAGATCAACCAATCACAACAACAGCCCAGGCAACTGTGAACATCCAATAATCAAATAATCTGTATGCAAACTTTTATTTGCAAATTGTTACAAAAAACCAGCTTAACTACTTTAAATGAACTGTTTACTCAAACATGACAGTTCTGTCACCATTTGGCAGTTCAAGTTATGTTTTAGATGGGTTTATTGCATACAGTTGTGAAGAAACCTCTAACATACAATGTAGTCATTCTGTATGTCCTCAGACTGGGGTGTGAGCAAACTAATGCCATTGCCAGTTTACAGGTGGGGCCCTACAAACCCAAGTACATATAAGTGTACACATTGTGTAATTTTAAACTTTTTACTGACAGGATTGAGCATGACTTATAGGCACCAACAAGATGATTAAAGCTCCACATATATCAGAAGAATTACATTTGACAGCCTTGACATCATTCGTTGCACGTGTGAACCTAACCCCGATCATCATCTCTGAATGATGATAGTTATGTCATCCGCTAAAACTTTCCAATCAGTTATGGTCTTGCAAAAGAGCTAAGGAGAGCAGAATGACTAAAGGAAATCTTGAAACCCTTTCAAAGAAGGTTTTGTGAAGCCAAAATTTGAACTCTTTTTTGGCTTCAAATCAAAGCTTTTGGCACAAATCCTATCAAGCAATGTTTTCACACCTAAATGTGACCTTAGATATAGCAACACCCAAGATGATTCAACTGTGTATTTGATTTAATTTATTTCACCTTTATTTAAACAAGTAAGTAACTTCAAAACAAGATTCTTATTTATGACTAAAATTCTGTTTAAATATTGGGAAAGCCTTTTTAACTGGAGAAATTAATATTTGCGAATAAAACAATGTTTTAATCCATACATGTGAATTTATTGTGATTCATGGCAGAAAATGGGGTCACAGGTCTGTTGTCTAGGGTTGTCAAAGTAAAGGTTCTTTATTGGCATCAGTGGCTCCATGAAGAACCTTTAACATCCATGAACTTTCCATTGGTCAAAAGGTTTTTTATAGTGAAAAGGGGTTCTTTACATTTAAAAAATGTTCTTCACATTAAGAAAAACAAGTTTCTTTTAAGAACTGTTCTTTGAAAGTTTCTTTAGGGAAACAAAAATAGTTATATTTTATAACATCGCTGTGAAAAAACACTTTTGGAACCTTTATTTTTAAGAGTGCACTTGATGTCCAGTGAAAAAAACGGAAGCAAAGAGTGGATCCTTCAGCGGGAATCATCAAAATGGAAGCTCGCCTCGAAGAGAGCAAAATACACAGATGTTAAAACAAACTCCTTAAAGCAGAGGTCTTCAACCCTGCTCCTGGAGGCCCACTGCCCTGCAAAGTTTATATCCAACCTGCTTCAGCTTGTGATTTTCAAACAATCCTGAAGAGTTTGATTATCTGGTTCAGGTGTGTTTGACTAGGGTTGGAGCGAAACTCTGCAAGACAGTGGGCCTCCAGGAGCAGGGTTGAAGACCTATGCCTTAAAGGATTAGTTCACTTTCAAATGAAAATTACCCCAACCTTTACTCACCCTCAAGACATCCTAGGTGCATATACAAAGTTCTGGCATGAAACTCTAATGGACAGGCTAATAGGTCCTTTAACTCAACCTGCTCGTAATCACATCATTATCTATAGGACACAGATGATTGGTTTCTGCTGTATTAGTAGCCAATGAGCTTGCATGCTCAATCTTTAAATACATGAGTAGCATCTGCCTTAGCAGTGCAGCGTGCTTCAGAAACCCTCCACCTTCCCCAGCTCCACCTGTATAGATCTGCTACGGGTAAATCATGTACGCTATATTGTACAGCAGCAGCATGTCTTACTTGCTCACAGCAGTGTGTCGTGTATGTATTGGCAGTAGCAAGTCCCATACTTGCTCTGCAGCAGCAGCAGAAATAATCAACAGCAGCAGCAGCAGCGTAGCAGATTTATTCCACCAAGACCAAACTGATCTACATTGTCATATCCATTACCATGCCAAACACGAGAGTTGTCACGACAGAAATGACTTTCTTCTGAGATTACACATATGGACTGGCCATTTAGGGCAGTGCAACATATGAAAGGTCTCTGAGGTGGTTCCGGCCTAGTTAGTCAGTCAACAGCAGCAGGGACAGCAGAGCGGACTCTGCCAAGGGAAAGACACAGGCTCGCCGACAGGGAAACCGTACCATGGAAGAATATACATATGGGACCACCATAGGGATCACAACATATGGGCACCAAGCCTAGCACAGGGGTCAACCAATGGGCCTACTTACGAGTGTTAGGCCTGGCGTCGGATACTCCGCCACGTCTGACTGCCGAGGGTGGTGAAGGAACTCAACAGGGTTCGCCATCCGGGGAACTCAACTGGGGTGCAGAAATAAGAGCACGTATCCGGTCCGTAGAGGGGAATAATGCAGCAAGCGAGACAACGAGTGGGTCCCCAGCATTCACTGCGAATACACGGGAGGACACTGGCTCTACACAAAGGATATAAAATCTAGCAAACGTGTTGGGTGTCGCCAAGCCCGCAGCTTTACAAATATCTGTCAGTGAGACGCCGTGCGAGAGTGAGATCTCAACCTGAATGGGCACGGCACGCCTTGGGTCTGGTACACCAAAGCGATGGCATCCACTATCCAGTGGGCCAACCTCTGCTTATGGCCTCCATAAGAGACAAAGAGTCGCTCTGAGGTCTTGAAGCTCTGCGTTTGGTCCACGTACAGGTGCAAAGTGCAGACGGGATAAAGGAACCACCAAAAAGAGGTCCCAAGAGGGTACGGGGTGAGAACAAGCAGGATTTAGTCTCCTCGCACCCCTCAGGACCCTGATGACCAGGTCGTGCTTTCCCAGAGACTTGCCATCTACAAGATCGTGATGTGTGGCTATCGCAGCAACACACACTTTTAGGGTTACACCTTCACTCCATCCCTTCCTGGAGGAATGAAAGAACAGCTCTGATTGGGCATCTCTGGGGATCTTACCGGTGAGAAGAGCACCAACAACAAACAGGTTAGGTA
Organism: Ctenopharyngodon idella; assembly: GCF_019924925.1. NCBI lineage: Eukaryota > Metazoa > Chordata > Actinopteri > Cypriniformes > Xenocyprididae > Ctenopharyngodon > Ctenopharyngodon idella. The sequence goes on from NC_067235.1 coordinate 32,537,010, forward strand.
GCAACAAACAGGTTCCTACTTCAGGGCGTAAGCATACCTCGTAGAGGGTGCTCTCGCTGAAGTGATGGTGTCTACCACTGCCTGGGGTAGATCACCAAGGATCTCCGCGTCCCACACATGGAGGTGCCAGAGGGTGCCCTTTCTCTGAGAAAGCAGGCCCTTCCTCAGAGGAATGCGCCAGGGAGGGGCTGTTGTGAGGAGCAACCAGGTCCAGTTGGGCTAGTAAGGCGCAACTAGCAAGACCTGCTCCTCGTCCTCCCAGACTTTGCACAGCGTCTGTGTAGTAAGCAGCTCAGCACCGAGCAAACACGTTCTTCTGTGAGGCGTGCTGTTAGGTTGACCAAGTCCAACTCCATACCGAGAAAAGAGATCCTCGGCACGGGGGAGAGTTTGCTTTTTTCCCAGTTGACCCGAAGCCCCAGCTGGCTGAGGTGTCTGAGCACCATGTGCCTGTGTTCGCACAACTGCATTCATGACTAGGCCAGAATGAGCCAGTCATTGAGGTAGTTGAGAATGTGAATGGCGTGTTCTCTCATGGAAACAAGGGCAGCCTCCGCAACCTTCGTGAAGAAGCGAGCTGACAGGGACAGTCCGAAGGGGAGGAACGCAAAATGCAGGAGAGGTCTGTGTTGAGGGGGAATCGAAACGTGAAAGTACGCATCCTTCAGGTCGATCACTGCAAAGTAATCTCGTGGATGGATGCATTCAACCCTGACTTCATATCAGCTGGAGGGACCATCTCTATTGCATCTTTCCGTACCCACAGTGGGGCAGCGAAGTGGGCCGCAGAGAACTGACTATGAAGGCATAGCATCCCGAAGTGCAGTCTGAGTGTGCGGTGCAACACTTATCTTACTGGCTCCACAGTTGGGCAGTGGGTGCAAGGGTCCTTGAACCGGAAAATTCTGCCCACTGGCGATAGGAGAGGGGGATGAGGATGAGGCCAGGTGTCCAATACTTGATATAGAGGCCTCTTCCTGAAGAGCACTCGCAGACACTCATTGAATACACTGACAGTGAAGGACGAGCTTCGAAGCGAAAAGATGAATGAGCGTTGCACCTGCTTCCGCATTTATACCCGAGCTGAGAGGCGGAGCTCAAGATGCAAATATCGCACGCCAATATGCAATGCCTTGTTTAGTTTACACTCGAAGGTGATAGGGCTCTCAGGTGAAATCCCAATTCGTTAGTTCAGTTCTGACGTAACATCAAACATGACTGACTGAAAGGGAACCATATGTGCTACTGATCCCGTTTAAATATATAATCATAACAACAGATTTCAACTTAATTATTGTCAGATTAAAACTCTACTGAAAACATACCTTCATCATTTATTTTTTACCAATTTTCAAATGCCATTAATCTGTAGTTTTGGTGTCATTTCCACTAACATTTTTCCCCTAATAATGTTTTTTTTTTGTTTGTTTGTTTGTTTGGTTGGTTGGTTGTTTACCAAACAATTGTCAATGAGAAGCTCCTAATTGTTGTCAAGGTAAATATCACTTGTGTACAGATTATTTAATTATGCATCATTTCTAATCAAGTCAGATTATACAAAAAGTGTGAAATTATTGTTTTTTATAACTATGCAATGACAATGGAGCCAGTCAGATAAAATGAACTGATCTGTACTGTATGTTCTATGAAGGGTAAAAGAGTTACAGCATTGACTATAACAGTAAGAATGAGCTACAGGCAATATTTTAAAGACTGTACTGAAGTGTAAATTATGCCATGTCACTGAATTTGTCAGTGTTCTATAAATATAATAAACAGAAACTGTTTCAATCTTACTGGAGGGCTGGATTTGGATTAAAGCCTGGGCGTTTTAGGGTGAGGCAGCATTTATTAGAATGACACCCATAACCAGAGATTCATTCACCTCAGACACGCTGGGAAACTTAATCATTTCTGCCGTTTACTCTAGGTAATGCTTTTAGAGGTACTTTTATGTATGCAGTTTAAATGGTAACCCACATACTAACAAAATGTAGATCTAATAGAACTAGATTGTGTGTCATGATGAAGAAGACGTGTCCACATTAAAATTGTTGTTGTTATTCAAACTACTGCTATTTCTTTCTAGCTTGTGAAAATGGAGGCTTTGTCAGCAGCAAACACTCAGTTCTCCCTCAACCTGTTCAAGAAGATCAGTGGAGGAAACGCATCAGGAAATGTGTTCTACTCTCCTGTCAGCATCTCCTCGGCTCTGGCCATGGTGTCGCTCGGTGCAAGAGGAAACACAGCAGCTCAGATGATTAAGGTGATCTCACACTTATGCACTTTTTTTTTGTTTTGTTTTTTTACAGCCAGTTGTTTTTCCTTTAATCAACAGGACAGATTTCTTTACATGGAATGAATCAAACACTGATTAAAAATCTCATTTGTTGTGTTGGAATTCTGCATTCATTCAAATGGAATTCACACCAGGATTCTCAATTCCATTTAGAATGCTGCCACAACCCTGTTCTGAGATGTGACTGATGTGTGATTTTTCCTGTGATAATGAGTTTTGTGCCTGTAGAGACAAGACCAGCATGGTCTCATGTTGCAGTTTCACTAAAGGGCAAGGCACTAAAAAATATGGTCATTATGGGTTGGGCTGTTTGGATTGGTATGGTTTCAGGTCTGACTTAATGCTTAATCTGTGTCATTTGAATTTAATAAATAACAAAATACCAATGTATATGGCTCAGCAGTGCATTCACAATAGATGTTGAAGTTATCAGAATAGTGAGGTTATCTTTAATCTTTCTACCACAATTATGCTGTGTAGGTCCTGGGCTTTAACAATCCTCCCAAACCCAACGCTGCGACTCCAGCACCTCAACAACACACCCAGAAGCCCCAGATAACATGTGGCGTCAAGGGTCAACATGATCCATCAATGATGCAACAAACCCAGAAGTTTGAGATACCTGCCGAACTCAAGGTTCAGAATAAGCATTTTCATCAAACACTATAAACTCATGACTTTACGATTGCAATAATTGCTGTATTTGCTGTAGAGATACATGTATCCTTTGGGTTTTTCTTGCTTGCGGTTGATCTTGCTATTTTTAATGCAGCTGATTGATATTGTTGATGCACACAGAAATGTCCTGCTCAGCCGGTACCTGGACCAAAAACTGAGGACCAAATTCATTTGAGCTTCAACAAGTTTATGAGTGAGCTGAACAAACCAGGAGTCCCGTATGTGTTGAGTGTTGCCAACCGCCTCTATGGAGAGCAGTCCTACCAGTTTGTTGAGGTAAGACTCAGTTTATTCACTGGAGGTTCTGGAAATGTTCTCAGCTCTAATATCATTTGTACCTCAATCGATTTGATGTATTACAGAAATTCCTCAATGATGCAAAAAGATACTATGAAGCCGGACTGGAGGCGGTGGACTTCAAGACCAAATCAGAGGCTGCTCGTGTCAACATCAATAAATGGGTGGAGAAAAAAACACAAGGTGAAATCCAGCATGAGCTTATTCTGAATTTTAAACTTACTCTACATTCTTACAAATAAAAGTTAATGTCATTTTTTTTTTTTGCAGCACATTTGTTTCAGCAATAAAATGTCTTTTCAAGGGCCATGTTTGGCTTCTTGGGTTCTTGAGTCGAGCTACATAGTAAAAATATCAAACCAATCAATTCAAATCACTGCTCAAAGTGAACAATGTCCTTTTGTATTTTAGAGAAGATCAAGGACTTGCTGCCACAGGGAGCTGTTGATGCGATGACGAGACTGGTCTTGGTTAACGCCATCTACTTCAAGGGGAACTGGGAGAAGAAATTCCCAAAAGACGCCACTAGAGATGGGCAGTTTAAGATGAACCAGGTTCACATTTCATGCTCTTGTTTTTTCTACACTATTTAAAATTGTTTGTTCAGTAACAGTCATGAAATATGAGAGGTTATAATGTGTTTCCATTAATGTTTGGCAGAATCAAACTAAACCAGTGAAGATGATGCATCAAAAGGCGCAGTTTCCTCTGGCCTTCATCCCAGAGATGAACAGTCAGGTTCTGGAGCTGCCGTATGTTGGGAAGAATCTCAGTATGTTGATCATCCTTCCTAATGAGATGGAAGATAACATCACTGGCCTTCAGAAGGTGAGACAGCACAGATTCTGCTTGTGAACACTCTTAAAAACGGGCTCCAAGAAGAAGTTTTTACAGCGATGCAATAGAAAAGCAATTTTGGGTTCTTTAAAGAACTATCTTTTTCTTAGTGTAAATAATATTCTGTGAATATTAATCTGAAGAACCTTTTCCCACTATAAAGAACCTCTTGTGCAATGGAAAGGTTCCATGGATGTTAAAGGTTCTTAATGGAACCATCAATGCCAATAAAGAACCCTTTATTTTTAAGCTTGTAAATGGTGTGTTGTTTCATTACTGGTTAATGGCAAATACATAAGTTCTTTGTATTCATGTTAGTTTTATAAGGTTTAAAAAAAAAAAAAAAAAATTCAATTTTTATGTAAAACATACATTAACATGACTGTCTTATCCAGCTTGAAAAGGCACTGACCTACGAGAAGCTCATGGAGTGGACCAAACCCAGCAACATGCGTCAACAAGAAGTTCAAGTATCTCTGCCCAGATTCAAGATGGAGGAAAAATATGACATGAAGAGTCTTCTGATCAGCATGGGAATGGAGGATGTTTTTGACACGCAGAAGGTGAATCTTTCAGGCATGTCCTCCAACAACGACCTGGTGCTGTCGAAGGTGATTCATAAAGCCTTTGTTGAAGTAAACGAGGAAGGAACCGAAGCGGCTGCAGCCACCGGTGCTGTTGTTGCAGTACGTTCATTTGCACAGATGTTCAACGCAGACCACCCGTTCCTTTTCTTCATCCGGCATAATCCCTCCAATGCCATTCTGTTCTATGGACGCTTCTGTTCTCCTTGAAGAATGTGATGATGAAGTGATCATTCTAGATGACTGTGTTCCTCTGATAAATAAAATCGTTAGTAAATAATTGAGTGAAATTTTCTGTATGCATTTTCTTTCACAGTATTGATTCTAGAAATCATGTGAGCTAATTGTTTACACATTTACTTATTTACTTGCCATTTTAAAATAGGTATAATAATTGCATATAATGTTAAATGTTGTGTGTATGCTCACAATTATATTTAGTAAGAAGGTAAAAAGCAAGTTGTCATTTATGAGAAACCTGTGTATTCTCAAGTAACTTACAAAATAGGTTACAGTGACAGCTTAACTGGAATAACAGTGTATATATCATATATATTGATATATCATATATATTGATAAAGCAACCTTAATTGTATGGAAGGAAGTGGTAAAAAATCAAATTTAAATTCAGCTAGAGGGGCCTCAACAAGCAATATCACACTCGTAGCCGTGGGCTTTATATCAGCACGGCTGTGATTCAGCCATTGGTAATATCACACTCGTAGCCATTGGCTACGAGTGTGATATTGCATTTATACAACAGTTCGACGGTACAAGTGTGTAAATAAATAAGAAACAACAACGGATTGTCTTTAAAAACCCTCTTTTGTGAGGAACTACTTCCTTCTGCCATGTATTCAAATCTCAAATTTAACAGTTGAGCCCAAGCCTCCATTACTTATTCTAAAATATCACTTTAAAACTAGCAACGAAGGAACGCTGAGTCGTTTCATTGAAACTCATTGTAATATGTAGAGTATTATGACAGAGCGGGTGTATTACCTGCATCTAGCTGATGTTCTTTAGGTCAATCTTATATTCATAACCACAAAATCAGTTTGAATGTCCGCTGAGGAAAACGATATCTTTGCCCTTTTACCATTTAAGAGGATTTCCCATGACAGCGCTAGTCAATGCAGTTATCAGTTGCGTCTCTTAAGTTGTTGTTTAAAGTAAAAACAACGTCCTTGTTTCCTTGTTTCAGTCCATTTCAATATAAAAGTCTTTGCAACTGACTGACTCACTCATAAAGACAGTCTTTGCTGCCATCTAATGGAGTATTAATGTAACTTTCACTGAGGTCGATATCACTAACGGACTCTTTCTCAATACCAAAAAAGATGGCATGTTATTTATATAAAATATTATTAATTGAACAATAATATTTAAATTAACAACAGTAGCCATTATAACAGTATAAGAAGTAAAATAGGAAGCAAACAGTTCAGTCAAACATACAAAAGCAGCGCTCTAGTTAGTACCGGATTTAATTTCAATGTAAATAAAGTTATGAAACTTAATATGGCCCTTAAGCCAAATCTATTAGCTCCAGAACAAGTAATAGATTAATAAGACCAAAGATTGCCTGTTTGATATCCTTAAAACGAATTATACCTCATGTTTAAACACTATCTACATAAGAGCCAGCGGCAAATTCCCGAAGGACTGGTCGAGATGAAGCTGTTCTCTACGGGTACATGAGTGCTGAACAGCCACTGACGGCCTGGAGCTCACATCTCCGAAAGCGTCTCAACACATTTTCAAATAGGTGCTATATGTTTACATATAAATTGCATATATATAAATAAAAGCAACTAAAAGGGGCCTTTTTACCCTCTATTTATATAATATATCAATAGCGATATTAAATTGGTCACCTTATGCAAATACTTTTTGTAGTGGCAAAACAATTGAAAAGTATTGTGGGAGTTACTGATGCAAGCTGCAAACAAACAAAAATGTGGAACACATCAACACAATAAGAAAAAGTTCATGTTGCATGGAAAAGACTGTATGCACCTACAGCGCCATCTTGTGGCCTTGAGCTGCACTGACAGATTTATCATCTTTGGGTATCAGAAGGTATGCATTACGGACATCACTGAACACAGCGATTGAGGATCCAAATGCAGTTTATTGAGAGCACAATCCAAAGTCACAGTCTATAAAACAAGCAGTAGATCAGAGCGCAGGTAATCAGTCCAATAAAACATACAAAGTGAAAAGAAAGAAAACAAAGGTTAGTCTGAATATTGGAGTTTCTTGCAAAAGTATTTATACCCCTTCTTTTTTTCAAATTTGTCTTGTTGCAGCCTTATGCTGAAACACTGCCTACGATGTACTCTACATACATAATTACATTACCGCCTTTTGTATTCAACGTACGAAGATAGTGTAAAATACTTGCAGTTCACAAAGCTTACACTACGTCCTATGCCTTCCCTGTTCAACTTACGGAAAAAGTGTAACTGATGTGATGCCAGTTTACACTTTCTTCGAAGGCGGTCTGGCGGAAGCTAAATATTTGACTTCATAACTTGTTAAATATGGATTTTTTTTTTTACACAAATGCATCGCTTCGCTTCAGAAGGCCTTTATTAACCCTCCAGAGCTGTGTGGAACACACATTTATGATGGATGGATGTGGATGGAAGCACTTTCTTCAGCTTATACTCATTAAACCCTATTAGTGCCATTATGAAGTCAGGATATTTATTCATATTTCTCAGATTGTCTTCATCAGAAAGAATAAAGTCATATACACCTAGGATGGCTTGAGAGTGAGTAAAGCTTGGGGTGATTTTCATTTCAAAGTGAACTAATCCTTTAACAGTAATTACAATCCATAATAAACAACTGAATTTATCACGAGTCTGCTCTGCTATGAAAAGAATTGTAGCTATTTAAAAAAAGGACCTGTAACTTGTAAATCTGTAAGAGGTATTAAATGTATATTGCCTTATAGAAATTATATCAATGTATTTTATACACCAGAAAAAAATATGTAAACAACTTACAGGATAACAACAACAAAAGCTTGGTAAAATTATTTCCTTTTGAACAGATGTTGATATCTATCAGAAAAAAAGAGTCATACAGGTTTGCAAAAACATCATTTTTGGATCAACTACCCTTTTAAATAACAAACTGTTTATTAGTTGAAGTTTTAAATTAAGATCATTACTTGAAGAACACATTAGCTTAAAACTGGTGAATAGCATGACTTTGCATCAAATCAGTACCAACCACCAAAACCAGCCTGAACAGGAACTTAATATAGGTCAATGATGAAACAGAGGACTTGATGAAATAGATTTATTTGTGTACATATTTACAGTGTAAATCTTACAGCCCACATAGCATGGTGACTTGAGGAGTTCTTCAGAAGTCAGGCCAAGATTATTTTTCATTCTATTTGCATGTCAATACTGTAGGGTTGATTGTTAAATGATTAAAACTTACCTAAATACGGATTTATTTTCTTTGAAATCATGAACACTGATTTCAATATTTCAGGATGTTGCATGATCTTACAAGTATTTTGCTGGCTGCAGACTCAAAAGATGCAGGCCTGGTAGATGTAGGCATACAAACACACTTACATATAGGGTTTATATATGTCCACTAAAGGCGAGCTTGACGAATCCAAGTGCAGTTTATTTGCATCCAAACATGAACAAAGTACAAAGTAAACATGAGCTTCAAAACATGAACTAAACAAGCTTGAACATAAACATAGCAACAAATAACATTCTAGAGGAGGCTCAAAAGTGCTGCGTAACACGAGAATGAATATAGAGTGATTGTTTCTCTTCAGAAAATTTGGACTAAACCGCACAATTCATATGGATTAGTTTTACGATCTATTTATAAATTTTTTGAAGCGTCAAATTGGTAGTTGCATAGCAGCTGTCAACGGAGGGAGCTGTCAACAGTGTTTTTGAAGGTTGGAAGTTTGTAATTTCCTTATTCATACTTCGTTTATCATTAACTGGCAAGCTGAAGTTTCTGTTTCAAGAAATGTTTCAAGAAATTCAAGAAACTTTCATTTTCTCATGAAGACCCTCCCCTTCAGGTAAGCTATAAATTGGACACTGAAACAGAAACGTTATTTCATTCACCTCCTGATCAAAGATGGATCTGCAAATCTCAGTTTTTTTTCTGTTCATTCTTTTCACTGCAGGTACAAAGACAAATAGTGTTTGTCATGTTTTTAAGTACAAAAGTACAAATCATTGATGTCTCACTGTGTCTGTTTTGTTCCTAAAGGACACTCGCTCAGCTGTTATGAGTGCACGAGTCTGGACGATACTTGTGCAAATCCAATGGTAAAAACATGCCCCAATGGATCTTCTCAGTGTGTGAGTTATACAGCAGTGTCACAACAAGATGGTAAGTCGAGTATGATTGATTCAAATGTACTGTTATATCTGACTGATGGAGGTATTATTTACTGGTGCTGAAACAGTGGAAATTGAACTTGTCACACACAGTAACTGCTGGCAGAATTTAAAAATTAATTCACAGAATATTCTATATAGATTACTGCTTTTAAATTGTTTTGCTATCAGATTGTTATGCAGCAGTATGTGTGTTTAAAAAACAGTTTGAAATGAGAAAAATTAAAATTTAAAATATAATTTAAAATAAAATAAATGTATAATATATTCATAATACTGTAAAAAAAAAAAAAAAAAAAAAAAAAAAAAAACATTTTAATTTTGACTGTAAAAGACTGTAAAATGCTACAGAAAAAAACTGCTAATTGGTAAACTGTAAGTTCCCTTCACCGTTAAAATTTGTGTTGTAAAATAACAAAATACTGGCAGCAGTGGTTGTGTTAATGTATAGCTCTCCTACTGTCATTTTCTTAATGGAATGTTTCCTTAATAATACCATGGAAGTTAACTCATTTCATTTGGGGAAACTGACTGCCTTAAATCATTAAGTTTAAAAACTAATATTTGTACAGTGTTAGTACTGTGAAGTTATTGCATTTGAGTCCACTAAAAAAGAATGTGTCTTAAATATAAAATTGCACTAATAATAATTACAATAAACACTTAATGTGTAAACTTGTGCAGTTCATATAGCTAATAACAGCACACATGCCTGTGTTAACATAATTAGCAAAGAGTTTATCACTGCATCAACACAGTTACTGCCTTTAAATAAAGCAATACGCAGCATAGCGACAATGTTTCTCAGCTCATCCTCAAACTAACCACCACAGATTCTACTTTTCAGCACAATGGTAACCCACAGAACTCAGACAACGAAAACCCTTTTACATCCCAACAGAGCATTAAACACTAGTAGATCTACTCCATATCATCTTGTGCAAAAACACATAAATATACAGTATATCCCTTTTATGCATATTCAAAATGCATTTTCTTGCATGGGTTTTGATGGCATACAGTGGGGAAAATAATTATTTGATCCCATGCTGATTTTGTAAGTTTGCCCACTTACAACTTAACGAGGAGTCTATAATTTTTATGGTAGGTTTATTTTAATGGATAGAGACAGATTATCAACTTTTTGCCTGTAAATAAATGTATTTGTGTTATTAGAATGTAATTTGCATCAGCATTAAAAAAAAGTAATGTGATTACATACGTAATGTTTGTTTCAAGTTATTACAAGTAGGCTAATGTACATTACTTGTTACATCAAAAAAGTAATCTGATTATGTAATGCTCGTTACTTGTAAAGCATTACTTGTAACACCGAAAAAGTAATCTGATTACATTACACATGTTACTTGTAATGTGTTACTTTACTTCTTACATCAAAAAGTAATCTGATTACATTATGCATGTTACTTGTATTGCGTTACTTTACTCCTTACATCAAAAAGTAATCTGATTACATTATGCATGTTACTTGTAATGTGTTACTTTACTTCTTACATCAAAAAGTAATCTGATTACATTATGCATGTTACTTGTAATGTGTTACTTTACTCCTTACATCAAAAAGTAATCTGATTACATTATGCATGTTACTTGTAATGTGTTACTTTACTCCTTACATCAAAAAGTAATCTGATTACATTATGCATGTTACTTGTAATGCGTTACTTTACTCCTTACATCAAAAAGTAATCTGATTACATTATGCATGTTACTTGTATTGCGTTACTTTACTCCTTACATCAAAAAGTAATCTGATTACATTATGCATGTTACTTGTAATGCGTTACTTTACTCCTTACATCAAAAAGTAATCTGATTACATTATGCATGTTACTTGTAATGCGTTACTTTACTCCTTACATCAAAAAGTAATCTGATTACATTATGCATGTTACTTATAATGCGTTACTTTACTCCTTACATCAAAAAGTAATCTGATTATATTATGCATGTTACTTGTAATGCGTTACCCCCAACACCGCTCATTTAAGATGAGATTGAAAACACCTGATTGCTAGGTTTTCTCAGAAGAGAGCTAAGGTAGAAATGTGTCTATCTTGAACATAATCAGAATTATCAGCTAATAAGGGTAAATCAACATACTCCGGTAGACATCTAAAAAAAAAATCCTTTCAAATCTTGTTTTTCATGCCCTAAGAGCAATAAAGCACACAGGAAAAAAAAAAATCCTGACTGAGGTTATCATAATTAATGCATGAAAGGGTTGAATATATATATATATATATATATATATATATATACACACACACATTTTCCATCAAAATAATGTGCAGTTGAACCGATCTTTTCTGTATCATTCATGTTTTTAGGTGTTACTTTTAAGATGAAGGCTAAAGGTTGTGCTGTTGACTGTGTAAGTGGATCCACGAACACAGACATTGTAAAGAGGACTTCTTACTGCTGTAACACGGACCAGTGTAACATCCAAGATGCTCCAGGTATTGTGCTTTCCTAATCAAATCTAAGACTATCATTTTAAAGTCAACACTAAAGTTCTTCCAAAGGACATTCAATCAGGAAATAAAATGCAGAGTGTTTCTTGTTTGCCTTGTATTGACTGAATGAAGCAGGCAGCTAAAGGAGTGGTGTTTTAATAGATGTATTTTCTATTTTGTACAGAAAATAACATAAAAGGACACCTCTCCTTTGACTTTACTTTTCCCACTCCTCCCACTCCTCACACTCTCGGTCCCATCCCCACCGACTACCCCTACCCTCCTCCTCCCTCCATATTTGACGGTGCTCAGAGCGTCACCAAGAGCTTCCTGTTCCTCTGCTGTTCTCTGCTCTCCTACTTCCTGCTGCACTGAATTCAGCAACTCTTCAGATTCTACAATGAGACACGCTGTACTGAATATATATCGTGTTTTGAATCATACTCTCTCTCACACACACAGTCCATAGTGAATATAGTTCTAGTTTTGCTCACTTCTAAAATATTTAATCAGCTAGATGTTAGTCTCAAAAAATTTATAGATTGCACTCACTTCTTATCTAAGATAATCACAAATGACCAGAAAACTAAGAGGTCAAGATTATTTTACAACATCCTGGCTGAAATTAAATGTGTAAAAAAGCCTTTCATACTATAGAAATTAATATTCATGAATAAAAAATGCTTTAATCCATGCATGCATTGAATTTATTGTTATTGATGGTGTTACAGCCCCCTTCTGGTGAACAGACACACACAGAAAACTGCAAGTCTGTTGTAGAGTTGAACTTAGATAGATTTCATGATACATGTATCCACAACACATGACCTGTTTTATGCAGCCAACTGACATGAACACCTAATAAATGTAAAAAATTGTTTGGACAAGCATTTATACTTTGGGTGTGTGGTGATGAGGAACATTATTTATTTATGTTTAGTAAAAGTTTCACAGAGACACCTACTTCCAACCCTCATCAGCTAATCGATTTTTGGGTTGTACTCACATTATGATTAAAAATGACTAATTATGATTAATACAATTATCATGTATTTTTCCTGATTTCAGGTTAGTTTCTTCTGCTACACAGTTTTATTTATTGGTTTTACTTATGATAAACAAATGAAGAATGAATCACGCAATTTTAGTCTGATTCTTTTCCTGGTGGATAAACATTAATTTAATAATTTCAAGGGATGTTACAAGCTGATTTGGCCTAAAGGCTGGCCGTTTTAGGGTGAGGCAGCATTTATTAGACTGACACACATAACCATCGCTTCATTCACCTCGGACAGACGGACTCGCTGGGAAGCTTCATCATTTCTGCCGATTACTCTAGGTAATGCTTTTAGAGGTACTTTTATGCATGCAATTTAAATGGTAACCCACACAGTTATAAAATTTGTTGATTAAAACAGATCTAATAGAACTAAATTGTGTGTCATGATGATGAAGACATGTCCACCTACTACTATTTCTTTCTAGCTTGTGAAAATGGAGGCTTTGTCAGCAGCAAACACTCAGTTCTCCCTCAACCTGTTCAAGAAGATCAGTGGAGGAAACGCATCAGGAAATGTGTTCTACTCTCCTGTCAGCATCTCCTCGGCTCTGGCCATGGTGTCGCTCGGTGCAAGAGGAAACACAGCAGCTCAGATGATTCAGGTGATCTCACACTTAAGCATGTTTTTTATGGCCAGTCATTCAGAATTCAAAATGTATATATATATATATATATATATATATATATATATATATATATATATATATATATATATATATGTGTGTGTGTGTGTGTGTGTGTGTGTTTGATCATCATGTTTAGTATTTTACACTATTATATGCTGTATTTTAATACTATACATTGAACTTATCAAAATAGTGAGGTTATCTTTATGCTGTGCAGGTCTTGGGCTTTAAAAATCCTCATCATTCAGTGGACCAAATTCATTCCAGCTTCCACAAGTTTATGAGTGAGCTGAACAAACCAGGAGTCCCGTATGTGTTGAGTGTTGCCAACCGCCTCTACGGAGAGCAATCCTACCAGTTTGTTGAGGTAAGACTCAGTTTATTCACTGGAGGTTCTGGAAATGTTCTCAGCTCTAATATCATTTGCACCTCAATCGATTTGCTGTATTACAGAAATTCCTCAATGACGCAAAAAGATACTATGAAGCTGGACTGGAGAAGGTGGACTTCAAGACCAAATCAGAGGCTGCTCGTATCAACATCAATAAATGGGTGGAGAAAAAAACACAAGGTGAAATCCAGCATGAGATGACATTCTTACAAATAAAAGTTATTTCATGTTTTTTTGCAGCACTTTCAGCAAAACTGTCTTTTCAAAGGCCATGTTTGACTTCATGGGTTCCTGAATTGAGCTATGTGCTCAAAGTGAACAATGTCCATTTGTATTTTAGAGAAGATCAAGGACTTGCTGCCATATGGAGTCCTCGATACACTGACGAGACTGGTCTTGGTGAACGCCATCTACTTCAAGGGGAACTGGGAGAAGAAATTCCCAAAGGAAGCCACCAGTGATGGGCAGTTTAAGATGAACAAGGTTGAGATTTCATGCTCTTGTTTTTTCTACATTATTTTAAATTGTTTGCTCAGTAACAGTCATGAAATATGAGAGGTTATAATATGTTTCCATTAATATTTGGCAGAATCGAACTAAACCAGTGAAGATGATGTATCAAAAGGCGCAGTTTCGCCTGGCCTTCATCCCAGAGATTAACAGTCAGGTTCTGGAGCTGCCATATGTTGGGGAGAATCTCAGTATGTTGATCATCCTTCCTAACGAGATGGAAGACGACACCACTGGCCTTCAGAAGGTGAGACAGCACAGATTCTGCTTGTGAACACTCTTATAAACGGGCTCCAGAGGGAGTTTTTGCAGCGATGCAATAGAAGAGCCATTTTGGGTTCTTTAAAGAACCTTTTTTTTCCACCTTTGTGTGAATAATGAGCTGAAGAACTGTTTCCCACTATAAGGAACCTCTTGTGCAGTGGAAAGGTTCCATGGATGTTAAAGGTTCTTAATGGAACCATCAATGCCAATAAAGAACCTTTATTTTTAAGCTTGTAAATGATGTTTTGTTTCATTATTGGTTAATGGCAAATATAATTTCTTTGTATTCATGTTAGTTTCATGTGGTTAAAAAACATTTATACCATTTTTATGTAAAACATATATTTACATGACTCTCCTATCCAGCTTGAAAAGGCACTGACCTACGAGAAGCTCATGGAGTGGACCAAACCAGAAGTCATGCGTCAACAAGAAGTTCAAGTATCTCTGCCCAGATTCAAGATGGAGGAAAAATACGACATGAAGAGTCTTCTGATCAGCATGGGAATGGAGGATGTTTTTGACACGCAGAAGGTGAATCTTTCAGGCATGTCCTCCAATGACCACCTGGTGCTGTCGCAGGTGTTTCATAAAGCCTTTGTTGAAGTAAACGAGGAAGGAACCGAAGCGGCTGTAGCCACCGATGCTGTTGTTGAAGAACGTTCATTTGCAGAGATGTTCAACGCAGACCACCCGTTCCTTTTCTTCATCCGGCATAATCCCTCAAATGCCATTCTGTTCTATGGACGCTTCTGTTCTCGTTGAAGAATGTGATGATAAAGTGATCATTCTAGATGACTGTGTTCCTCTGATAAATAAAATCATTAGTAAATAATTGAGTGAAATTGTTTGCATGCATTTTCTTTCACAGCATTGATTCTTGAAATGTGAGCTAATTGTTTACACATTTACTTATTTACTTGCATTATTGCAGTATTGACAGTATTGACACATAGGTATAATAATTGCATTTAGACATTTTTAATTTATGAGAACCTTTTATGTATTCCCAAGTGATTTACAAAATATGTTCCAGTGACAGCTCAACTGGAGCAACCTGATATATATATATATATATGTATAACAAAATGTGAAATTAAAAAGTGTATAAGTCACTCATTTTTCTAAAGGAACGCTGTCCAACAGCAACACCCGCAGGTAAAGTTAAAGTGGAAGTCTGCGTCTCTGGTGCCTCCTCTCAGCTCATAGAAAATCAACAGACCCCCTAAAGCGTGCGGTGGGTTTAGTGGGGGGTAATTGAGAATGAATGGGGAAAGTCACATGAGAGGAGGCAATGCCTCCATCGCGCTATGAATGATTGTGTGATAAATCCTGCCTATTGTTTACGTGCATGTTCCATGTGTCAGTCTGAATAAACAAAATGATGGCATCAATGGGAGGACTAATTAAAAAGTAAGTAAACAGCTCACCCACTTAGATATCACCGCTTTATGTCACGTCAAAATCAAACTTGAAAAGACCTGAAAGCATGGTTACTGCGGGGTTTTTAGTGAGCAATCAGCTTGGTGAAATTAAAGATACATCTTCATGTCTGTGACAGACGGTGTTTACCGAGCGTGACTGATGTAAGTTTACTATTAAAAAGAACAGCTGAACATCAGTACACAAATAAAATATATTGTTTTTTAAGTTGTTACTGCCTTTAGTTATTATTTTGGAATAAATGTAAAAATGCTTAAACCACTAACTTGATGAGACTGACTTGGTTTTAATTAATAGAACATTAATTATATTGTCAATCTAAATATACAAAATAGCTAAATAGCAGCTAGAGGGGCCTTTACCCTCCATTTATATGTGACCCTGGACCACAAAACCAGTCATAAGGGGAATTTGAGATTTATACATCAACTGAAAGCTGATGTTGATAAATAAGCTTTCCATTGATGCATGGTTTGTTAGGATAGGACAATTTGGCCGAGATACAACTATTTGAAAATCTGAAATCTGAGGGTGCAAAAAAATCTAAATATTGAGAAAAACACCTTTAAAATTGTCCAAATGAAGTCCTTAGTAATGGATATCCACTCACAAAAATACATTTTTGATACATTTACAGTAGGAAATTTACAAAATATCTTCATGGAACATGATCTTTACTTAATATCCTAATGATTTTTTGGCATAAACGAAAAATTGATCATTTTGACCCATACAATGTATTGTTGGATATTGCTACAAATATACCCGTGCGACTTATGACTGGTTTTGTGGTCAGGGGTCACATGTAATCTCAATAGTGATATCAAATTTGTCACTTTATGCAAATACTTTTTGTAGTGGCAAAACAATTGAGAAGTATTGTGGGAGTTACTGATGCTAGCTATCTGACACATGCAAACAAACAAAAATGTCGAACAATGAAAAAGTCCATGTTGCATGGAAAAGACTGTATGCACCTACAGCGCCCTCTTGTGGCCTTGAGTCGCGCTGACAGATTTATCATCTTTGCTTTTTTTGCCTGTAGAGGGGGTTCAAACGCAAACAGAAATGCACAGTCAGAAGGTATGTTGAAAGACACAGTACAACTGAAATGTCTTATGTTTCATGTAATCAGTACATGTAAAACAGGTTGTAAACAATGTTACATTTTCCTCAGTAAAGTAATTCAGAATCAGTTTACTGAAAAAGTGGTAACTTTCAAATGGTATCATTTGTAAATTACTCGGTTTTAGTCAAAAAAAAAAAAATATATTTAGCACCACTGAATTAAATGCATCAACAAAACTGAGACTTTCCTTTTTCATTAACTCAGCAAAACTGTTTTATTTATAGCCTACATGTGGATTCTGAATATATATGCAGCTGTTTGTAAATGTTTGTATAGAGCTCAGGTTTTGTAGATTATTATAGCTGAAAATAAATAATTTAATTTGATAGTTTGCGCTTTGTTGTTACTTTTAACCTTTTATATTTTAGTAATGTACCAAGCTCCCTCATTTTACAGCATTTGTTTTTTAAGAGTTTTTTCTTTAAGAAAAATTAGCATGTTCCCGAAATATTTAACAGGATTGTGGGATATCAAAGGCAGCAAAGGATACATTTATGATGCCTTCAAAAATCAATCAGATGAAGGTATGTCAGGAGACAGGAAGTGAAGCTAACATTGGATTTGGACATGTCTTGATGCTTTCCTGGATTTGGAATGCTTCCTCCAAAGGCAGTATTTTCAAGCTTTTGGACGCAGCCACAGACTGCAAAGTGTACCGACAACATGTAAAAAGTGCCGGTATTTCAGAAAGAGTGACGGTATGCTGAAGGTTAATGTAAAGGTTAATGTAAAAAGAAAAGTGCCTGTACTGCGGCCCACTTCAAGCACTAAACAGATCATTTGATGTTCTCTCTGACTCTCTTTTACTCTCTCAACTGTTAAGAGTGCATGAGTCTGATGGATTCTTGTGTAGAGAAACAAGTTATACAGTATGACCCATTAGAGATGTCAAGTGCATGAGTTCAACAGTAGTAACACAGGCTGGTGAGCCCAGTATTGAAATTTACCCTGCGTTCCATTCGGAAGGGCTCATCCCTATGCCCTAATTCCTTCAAACGGTTTACCCTCCGGAGTAAGAGCTTCGAAGGGATGAAGGGTGTAGGGGTCAAAACTCTTTTTTTGAAATGCACTTCTGCGTCACCTTAACGAGACAATCAAGGAGGCACCTTCATCGCACATTTTGTACGCTGTTTGACCCCCCAAAAAACACGCTCTGAATGATAAGTAGATTGTGCAAGCTGCGCCTTTTGTTTAACGTTACTTTATTTGTTTATTTATTTATTTTTGGTTTATCACACCATATTGTAAATTGTGTCTATGTATTTGAAACATTTGAATGGACTGATAAAGGGAGCTGTAAAGTATTTTTGTTGAAGTAAAATGTCGTTTTGACCATAATAATGTACCAAATCTAAATCGTATAAATACAAACCCGATTCCAAAAAAGTTGGGACACTGTACAAATTGTGAATAAAAAAGGAATGCAATAATTTACAAATCTCATAAACTTATATTTTATTCACAATAGAATATAGATAACATATCAAATGTTGAAAGTGAGACATTTTGAAATGTCATGCCAAATATTGGCTCATTTTGGATTTCATGAGAGCTACACATTCCAAAAAAGTTGGGACAGGTAGCAATAAGAGGCCGGAAAAGTTAAATGTACATATAAGGAACAGCTGGAGGACCAATTTGCAACTTATTAGGTCAACTGGCAACATGATTGGGTATAAAAAGAGCCTCTCAGAGTGGCAGTGTCTCTCAGAAGTCAAGATGGGCAGAGGATCACCAATTCCCCCAATGCTGTGGCGAAAAATAGTGGAGCAATATCAGAAAGGAGTTTCTCAGAGAAAAATTGCAAAGAGTTTGAAGTTATCATCATCTACAGTGCATAATATCATCCAAAGATTCAGAGAATCTGGAACAATCTCTGTGCGTAAGGGTCAAGGCCGGAAAACCATACTGGATGCCTGTGATCTTCGGGCCCTTAGACGGCACTGCATCACATACAGGAATGCTACTGTAATGGAAATCACAACATGGGCTCAGGAATACTTCCAGAAAACATTGTCGATGAACACAATCCACCGTGCCATTCGCCGTTGCCAGCTAAAACTCTATAGGTCAAAAAAGAAGCCATATCTAAACATGATCCAGAAGCGCAGGCGTTTTCTCTGGGCCAAGGCTCATTTAAAATGGACTGTGGCAAAGTGGAAAACTGTTCTGTGGTCAGACGAATCAAAATTTGAAGTTCTTTTTGGAAAACTGGGACGCCATGTCATCCGGACTAAAGAGGACAAGGACAACCCAAGTTGTTATCAGCGCTCCGTTCAGAAGCCTGCATCTCTGATGGTATGGGGTTGCATGAGTGCGTGTGGCATGGGCAGCTTACACATCTGGAAAGGCACCATCAATGCTGAAAGGTATATCCAAGTTCTAGAACAACATATGCTCCCATCCAGACGTCGTCTCTTTCAGGGAAGACCTTGCATTTTCCAACATGACAATGCCAGACCACATACTGCATCAATTACAACATCATGGCTGCGTAGAAGAAGGATCCGGGTACTGAAATGGCCAGCCTGCAGTCCAGATCTTTCACCCATAGAAAACATTTGGCGCATCATAAAGAGGAAGATGCGACAAAGAAGACCTAAGACAGTTGAGCAACTAGAAGCCTGTATTAGACAAGAATGGGACAACATTCCTATTCCTAAACTTGAGCAACTTGTCTCCTCAGTCCCCAGACGTTTGCAGACTGTTATAAAAAGAAGAGGGGATGCCACACAGTGGTAAACATGGCCTTGTCCCAACTTTTTTGAGATGTGTTGATGCCATGAAATTTAAAATCAACTTATTTTTCCCTTAAAATGATACATTTTCTCAGTTTAAACATTTGATATGTCATCTATGTTGTATTCTGAATAAAATATTGAAATTTGAAACTTCCACATCATTGCATTCCTTTTTTATTCACAATTTGTACAGTGTCCCAACGTTTTTGGAATCGGGTTTGTATTACAGTAGTATAGAAAAATACTATACATACATTTATAGGTAAAATCGAACTCTGAGCCTCCTGTACCCATTCTGTGATGCAAAACAACTTCCCTGTGCAAAGGATCATGTGGGCCCGAAGTGTCCATCAGTTGTACCCTTCGAAATCCTTCATTCCGAAGGCCCCTTTGAAGTGGCCAGTTTTGAGCACTTCGGTTTGGAATGACCCTTCCATATGGTGGCCATGATTATTTTCACTCCGAAGTCCCCTACAGAGGGCGATATATCCCGTTTTGGAATGCACTGTTAGTGTTACAATTAACTGATGGCGATGCTGTAGGTGTGAAAATGTAACTGTAAAATGTCACATAATTGCTACTTGATTTCTGTGCTGAATTTATGAGTGTAATCACAATTTGTTTTCACTCAGATTGTTTTTCTTGCAATATCATTTGTATTAAAAATTGTTTAAAATAAACTAAATTGTGTCTTTTCTCTTCTGCTTTGCAGCTGTGAGATGATTCATGTTTGTTTTTTACTCTCACTGCTGCTGCCTACTTTCACATTTTTTAGAATTAAATTTTCTATCAAAACAATGTACAGTTGAACTGGTCTTACCTGTATCATTTGTGCATGCATTTGTAGTGGGTCAGCTGACAGTTAAGCCAAGTTTACACTACAGGACTTTAAACATCAGCAGATTGCTGTGCTGTTCAGACTACATGACTTGCTGTGGAGTCTTGAAGTCTGCAAAATTACAACTGCAATAAATAATGTTATGAGATTAAAGTTTTAAATATTTTTTTAAATATACAAATAAGAAATGTTTGAAGAAATACAATGATATGTTTAAACATGAAACTAAACTGCCAGTAGGTGGCAGCATGTCACTTAATGAGTGAACCATTGAATCATTCATTCAACTGATTCATTCAAAACGCTAAATCATTAGCAATACTTTGAGAATGCACAGTTATGTTGTGATCTTTGTTTGGAACTATTTTCGTTGGTGAACATTTTGAATTTTTACCTCAGTATGTTTCTTCTGTGAGTTTCTTTATGTGTGTTGTTAAGCTCATTTGTTTTGATTTGTCCACAAAAGTCTCTCACAAAGAGACCTCAACAGCGTGACTGTCACAGACACGCCAGGCTCCACCATCCACCAATCACAGCGCACCACTTCTCCTGAGTTCTGATCACCGGCACCTGCACCTCATCACCTGTCTCTGACCCTTCTGTGTTGTAACAGAAGACCGGACCTAAACATCCAGATACCAGCATGAGTCACCCGGATCCCTTCCAAGAGCTCGTTGACGCCCTGCGCCGAGCTCTCACCTCCAGCACATCGTCTCCTCCTCCCGCGATCACTTCCGCAAACACCGTCTCCACTCCTTCACCTCCTGTTCACGCCAGTCCCATGGCCAAACCAGAGCCCTACTCTGGCTCGGCGGAGGACTGCAGCGGTTTCCTCCTGCAGTGTGCGCTGGTCCTGGAGATGCAACCGCACCTGTACCCCACCGATACCACTAAAGTAGCGTTCATTATCTCTCACCTTCAAGGCAAGGCACTTCAGTGGGCAGATTCCATCTGGTCTCAGAACAGTTCAGTCACGCAATCATATTCCAGCTTCGTTGCCCACTTCCGGGAAGTCTTCGGCAAGCCGACCTCAGACTCGTCTATCGGTGAGAAGTTATACAATCTTAAACAAGGTGCAATGTCTGTCAATGAATATGCTTTACAATTTAGAACGCTAGCTGCCTCCAGTGGTTGGAATGAACAAGCCCTTATCACCACCTACCGGCAAGGATTGGATCCTCGGGTGCGGTTGCATCTCGCTGCATTCGAGGACTCCATCGGCCTAGAGCGCTTCATCCAGCTTTCCATCCGCTTTGCCTCTCGTATGCAGTCATGTATCGAAGAACACCAGGGCCAGTCACTGTTCAACACCCTCCTCCGTCGGCCAGAATCCGTCAGCCCTCCAGAACCAGCCAACGAGCCTATGCAAGTGGAAAATTCAAGACTCTCCTCTACTGAGCGACAGAGGCGGCTGACCCTGAATCTTTGCCTTTATTGTGGTTCTCCTGGGCATGTAATCTCCACATGCCCAATTCGTCCTCCGCGTCCCATGGTGAGTGCTATCATTCCCTCCATGAATAAGATGAAGCCACTCACCACTGTTGTAAATCTTACTGCCGCTGATGTTTCCCTTCCAGTGGTGGCGCTCCTCGATTCAGGGTCAGCAGGCAACTTCATCTCCGGCGCCCTCTGTCGACAACTCAAGCTCAAGACCTCGCCACCTCCGACCACCTACCAGATCCATTCAGTAACTGGCAGACTCCTCAGTAGAAGACACGTACGTCGCTGTGTTGGACCTATCCAGCTTCGGGTCGGAGTGCTGCACCATGAAAATATATATCTGCTGGTTCTGGAGGAATCCACCTCTGACGTGATCCTAGGGCGTCCCTGGTTGGAGCAGCATAACCCCGTCATTTCCTGGAGTAACGGCGAGATCCTGAATTGGGGCGAAACCTGTTTCTCCAACTGCATCTCCGAGTTTCCAGTTCCTTCGTCTCCTCATTCTGAAGAACTCTCCATCTGTGCCACTTCCATCGAAAGTCCAGTAGAGAAACGTTCTGTCGACATACCATCATGTTACGCCCCCTTCAGTGACATCTTCTGCCCGCAAAGAGCCTCCAAGCTGCCTCCACACCGGCCATGGGACTGCGCCATCGATCTGCTTCCGGGTGAGTCAGTGCCCAGGGGAAGAATCTACCCCCTGTTAATCCCAGAGGAGAAGGCCATGGAAGAATACATCAAGGAGGCCCTAGCTCAAGGTTACATCCAGCAGTCTACTTCCCCTGCTGCTTCGAGTTTCTTCTTTGTAGCAAAAAAGGACGGAGGCTTGCGGCCATGTATTGACTACTGTGCCCTCAACAAAATCACCATCAAGTTCCGATATCCCCTTCCTCTCGTCCCAGCTGCCCTGGAACATCTCCGTGGTGCCACTGTGTTCACCAAGCTGGACCTCCGCAGCGTGTATAACCTCATCCGGA